>NW_017096885.1:12252-12547 GCF_001412225.1 Nicrophorus vespilloides
TCAAATTTTTAAATATTTTCTTTCCTCAATTTAACCAAAATTTAATCAAAACCAAAATATTCACACACTGCATTTCTAGAAGAACTTTATACTTTTATCCAAACATTTTAAAGAATTGCCACTTTCCAGAAATCATTCTTTAGAATCGTCAAGTTGGCTTAAATTTTGGTTAAATTGAGGAAAGAAAATATTTAAAAATATGTACAAGTGTATTGAATTTTTAGTTTACTTTGGATAAAAGTACTTAAGTTAATCATTAAACAGTTAAGCAGTAAACAATTAAGTTGTCTTTTTC
>NW_017096886.1:0-1114 GCF_001412225.1 Nicrophorus vespilloides
TGAAGCCAAGCTTCAAATAATCAACACTGTACTGTCTACATTTCTTTTTAGATTCGGACATGGCATGAGTCATCTGTGGGCAAAATTAATCTATTTAAATAAGACATAAAGTCCAGCAGCTAGATATTAAAAAATCAAAGTCAAATTAAAATCGTATGGTCTTAGATTTTATGGCAGGCATAGGCGTACAGCCATTATAAATGAATATGAGAAAATTTGAAAGTAACATGACAAAAAATGTTAAAATATAATATTATACAACGAATAATAATAACAAATTGTCATGTGTAAAAATTCACTGATTCCACTTTAGCAATAATACAAAATTTTAATATAGAGAAGTATGTTTGAATATTAAACTACTAGAAACTGAAGTCTTGATTCGCGTAATTTATCTATCTTTGCTAACTACGAGTATAAAACTAAAATTTAATAAAAAATAATATACTTACTTTTCTCCGGGACTCTCAAACAAAATAACACAGATTCACTATAATTTGTGTGATATTTTCTTAGCACTTTCCTCTTCAAGATTCTGGAAACGAATAAACGTATTTGTCTCACATTCACATTTGTGAGTGTAGCATTTAATTTTCATAACAATAAGAACAAAAAAAATCTGTGTGTTTACTTTTTCATGTGTGAATGATGTGTTCGCGAGGATTGTTTTGAAGCTTTAAAAAAATTGTTTTTATGTTTTGTTATGTCTAGGTTTTTACAACTTCAAAATGAATTACATGCAATACATTTTGAAGTAAACATATATAATAATTTTTTTACTTCATAGGTACTTTTATAAATAATGTATATGTCTTTATATTATAAGATAGTATAATGTAAGTAAATAGGTACTATCAGTGTATGTTGAGATCCACTATCGTAGACCCCATTTTCATTTCATGGACCCCCAATTTTTTTTTTCGCTGACGTAGACCCTGTTATAGACTGTTATAAAGCTTTAAAACCATTTTCTGATTGGGAATAACGCGATTTTCGAATTATATAAAATTCTGCAGTCCATAATGACAATGACTAAATTTGCCCCTGTTTATTAATCCACATTTCCGAAAGTCATTGCCTAAGCGTTATAAAAAATGTAATTTTTACCTTATTT
>NW_017096886.1:1162-1410 GCF_001412225.1 Nicrophorus vespilloides
TTTGCAGGTATGAAGTACAAGTTGAAAAAATGTAATTTTTACCTTATTTACTAAATATTCCAAAAAAATAGTAATACTTAATTATAATATGACATTATTTAATAGCTTTCCATATACAAAAATAATTTCTATACATTATCATTAACACTGATTTGGATTTGGCTGTACTTTATATATATACATAATAAAGAATTTACAGAATATATTTTTACATACATTCAATTGCTTGAAAGCAAAAATGGCCGCTC
>NW_017096887.1:0-1469 GCF_001412225.1 Nicrophorus vespilloides
CCCACCGAATACTCTTACAATACGGAGTACCAAGACGCCTAACGGTGAGTCAAGAACCAACACGAAGAACGTGATGGAGATGTTGTCAAGGGATACTACACCTTGGTCCAACCTGATGGTGTTACCCGTACCGTTCACTACACCGCTGATGCCCAAAATGGTTTCAACGCTGAAGTCGAGTACAAAGGAGAACCTATCGTACAAAAAGCCGTAGTAGCCAAGACCATCGTTGCTGCTGCTCCAGTATACAAAGCCTACCACCATTAAAAATGATATTATTGCAATTTTTTATAAAAGTATAAAACTAAATTTTATAAATGAAAGTCTTCTAATTTCTATCATTCGCAGTATGGTCTGAGCAATTTTTATCGTAGATCAAAGAACCATTTCCCAAATATTAAGCAGAAAAAAAGATCCTGAACAGAAATAGGAACATTTGATTATTTTCCTCAATATTCCGCAATTATCTATATCTTCAATAAAATGCTATTATAATAATTAATATTTATTGTAACAATCTCAAGATATAAACACTTGAAAGTTAAAATATATTCATAAAATCATATTGGGCGACGTATAGCTCATCGTTAAGTCGCCTTACTCACCATCCAGTGAGTATAATCGCATTATTTTTAATTATTATGATAATATGAGTATCCTTTAATTGTTATTTATTTTTATGCTGACACTTTTCTAATAAATATTAGCATTATTAATTAGAATAGCATTTTACTACATCTGAGATATAGATAATGCTAATATTGCATAATCATATGTTATTTCGGATTCAAGTCGTAATAACATGAAATTATTTTGCCATAAATAATAAAAAAATGTTCAGACTATACAATAAATGATATAAATTAAACGATCTTTTGTATCAAATTTAGATTTTATACTTTAATAAATAATTGCAATAATATCATTTTTAATGGTGGTAAGCTTTGTATACTGGGACTGCAGCAACGATGGTCTTGGCTACTACGGCTTTTTGTACGATAGGTTCTCCTTTGTATTCGACTTCAGCGTTGAATCCGTTTTTGGCATCAGCGGTGTAGTGGACGGTACGGGTGACACCATCAGGTTGGATCAAAGTGTAGTAACCCTTGACAACATCTCCGTCGCGTTCTTCGTGTTGGTTCTTGACATCACCGGTCACAGCGTCTTGTACTCCGTATTGGTAAGAGTATTGTGGGTGGGTGTCTGGGTATACTTCTTGGTGTACAGCTTTGACAACTGGGGCGGCGTAGTGAGTTACTGGGACCTCCTCCCTCAGCGGTGCTCCAGTAGCTCACTACTCTGCCGCCCCAGTAGCTGCTCACTATACCACCCCAGTTGCCGCTTACAACCACGCCCCAGCTGTCATTAAGACTATCAGCCCAGTTGCTCACTATGCCGCCCCAGTTGCTGCTCACTACGCCGCCCCAGTTGCTGCTTACCAAAACACCCCAGCTGTTGTGAAGACTGTC
>NW_017096888.1:0-22510 GCF_001412225.1 Nicrophorus vespilloides
TTTTCTTTGTTGTCTTCAGTTTCGAATCCAATTTTTGCAAAACTAATTCTAAAAGTGAAGTTAAAAATTCTCATATTGAAATTTACTAAGTGTACAAAAACATTGAAGAAATTAGAAATATAACTGCGCAAAGAAATATATAAAAATATATGTCGTTACATAAGTGAAAACTCTAACTGAAACTTATCTTAATTCATGTAGAAATCAAAACGGAAATGCAAGTATAAATACACAAGGAAAGAAAGAAAAATATAAGCTTTTTTTAGAAATGTATACTTTTTTTAACTATTTGTTAAAATTATAACATAAATTTAGAGTCTAAAGTTTAGACTGTTGATTAAACTAAATTTTTAATTGGTTTTTCTTTGATACAAGTATTTTTGTATTATTTTTTGTTATTTTTACTAACTGTACAAGTCTTTATTTAAAAAAAGAACATAGACTAAAAGTCTTATTAATTCAAAGAAATATAGAGAAGAAATTAGAAATTGAAATGCACAAAGATACATATAAAAATATTTATTGTTATATAATTGAAAACATCTTAATTCAGATACAAATAAAGACGGAAATGCAAATATTAATACACAAAGAAATGAAGAGAAATATAAGTTTTTAGAAATGTATACTTTTTTAACTATTTGTTAAAATTATCATATAAAATTAGAGTCTAAAGTTTAGACTGTTGACTAAACTAAATTTTTAATTGGTTTTTCTTTGTTACAGGTATTTTTTGTAATTTTTACTAAATGTACAAGTCTTTATTTAAAAAAGAACATTGACTTAAAAGTCTTATTAATTTAGAATGGAAATAAAAAAGGAATTAGAAATATAATTGCACAAAGAAATATATAAAAATATTTGTCGTTACATAATTGAAAACATCTTAATTCAGATACAAATAAAGACGGAAATGCAAGTATAAATACACAAGGAAATAAAGAAAAATATAAGCTTTCTTAGAAATGTATACTTTTTTAACTATTTGTTAAAATTATCATATAAAATTAGAGTCTAAAGTTTAGAATGTTGACTAAACTAAATTTTTAATTGGTTTTTCTTTGTTACAGGTTTTTTTTTGTATTTTTTACTAAATGTACAAGTCTTTATTTAAAAAAGAACGTTGACTTAAAAGTCTTATTAATTTAGAATGGAAATAAAAAAGGAATTAGAAATATAATTTCACAAAGAAATATATAAAAATATTTGTCGTTACATAATTGAAAACATCTTAATTCAGATACAAATAAAGATGGAAATTCAAATATTAATACGCAAAGATATAAATAAAAAAAAAATAAGCTTCATTAGAAATGTATACATTTTTAACTATTTGTTAAAATTATCGTATAAATTTAGAGTCTAAAGTTTGGTTTTTCTTTGTTACAGCCATTTTTGTACTTTTTTTTTGAAATTTTTACTAAATGTTCAAATATTTACTTAAAAAATAACTTTGACCAAAAGTCTTATTAATTCAAATATATAGAGAAGGAATTAGAATAAATTCAAGGACAAATAAAGACAGAAATGCAAATATTAATACGCAATGAATTAAAGAAAAATATAAGCTTTTTTTTAGTAATGTATAATTTTTATTACTATTTGTTACAAATGTACACTAGAAATGTATTAATAGTATTATTCGATCAAACAAGTAGGAGGCGTGTGTTTTCCAGTCATTTAATGCAAGCAAGTTGTTGTTGCTGCGAAGGCACGTAAACAACAGGCGAAAGGGGGAGTACGAGCAGACAAATTAGAAGTATTGTGAGCGTAATTGGAATACAAATGAAGTTATAATGGGCATATGAAGTTGTAAGAATCTCCATACGCATTGTAATTTACGAGATTGCGATGTGAAAAGATTACGTCTTGTATTAACAAAATAGTACAAATTGCAGTAATCATTCAGAGAGTAATTAGAGCTCCCCTCGCTCACCTTCCCCAAACAACCGCTTTTTTTTGCATACATTTCTATATATATAGATATTTGTATGTGCATATAGAAATATATGCACCTGCGTGCGAAAAAAATGCGTCTTATGTAAATGTTATTGCGGCGGTGTTAAGAAAATGAAGAAGAAAAAAAAATAAGTTGAACGGAAGAATGAATGAGCCATATATGCATATGCATAGAGCGATTTGCCGCTATTGTTTGCCATCATCCAGATTTGATAGCTGAGCAAATGATGGACAGATTTCGTAGATTATCTACGACTCTTGGATAATAAGAGTTTTGCGTTGGAAATCCATTAAATATTTTATCCTCCTTTGTTGCGTTTCACTTCCCGTCTACCGACTTTATCTTTATTTGTAATCGTATTCCCCATATAATTGTATATTATTATAATACATTAATTTATATTCTCGCATTTATTTATATCTATGTGTGTTTTTCTTTTCTTTTTATGTTTCCTCTTCATCCGCGCCGCCGATTTTCAAAACCAAAATCCAACGGATTCTCAGTATGTAAGTGTTTAATTGTTGTTAATGGAATTGCGCGATTGTTATTATTTTGTGGGTTTCTTTTGCAGACTGTGCTTCATTGGGGCTCGAAACACGGAAGCGAGAAGATCATCAGGATGTTCGCTGGCAAATACAAGGCTGATGTCAACGCGAGAACGGTTTGTAGCTTGGAATCGTCGTGTGACTTTAACTGTAATCTAATATATTTGTGTGTTGGTTTCATGTTGGCGCTTCTCTACAGAATGGGGTGAGTCAAGTTTCTTCTTTGTCGGTATTAATGAATTGTAGCGCGGACTTTGATGCTTGTCCGAGATTGCTTGTGACGGTTAGGTGGCATTGTTGGAATAGCGCACGACGAGATGACTTCATATATATGACTTCAGTGAAGTGAAGGGAAGCGTTGTTGCGTTGTGTATTCGTCACGTGTAAAGTTGCTAAAGTCCGGTAGCTGCGGTGGTTGAAATGAAGGGTTGTGCAGGGCCGCGCGGATGCCGTGCATTCCACGATGAGATAGAGCATCTAAGATGCAACCGCAAATGCCACTGATAAACTCCCATGTTTATGACGTTTACATTTGTGGACCCTTGCGGCTACCTTTATTAATGTCCTTAACGCAAGACCAAAAAAGAAATACAACACAGATATGGGAATTATGTTCCCATATTTGTAAATACCCGGAGATGCTACTTTCGATAACGGGGAAAGAAAGAATACGAAAGGGAAAGAAGGAACGAAACCGATCCTGAATTACGTCACACAGATTAAATACCAATTTACAGCATCTAAATTACGTTCCTCTGTCTATACCAGTGGTTTCCAAACTTGATGTTACTACGCCTTCCTCAAAAGTATGTAATTA
The DNA here is from genome assembly GCF_001412225.1 of Nicrophorus vespilloides. Lineage (NCBI taxonomy): Eukaryota > Metazoa > Arthropoda > Insecta > Coleoptera > Silphidae > Nicrophorus > Nicrophorus vespilloides. The sequence goes on from NW_017096888.1 coordinate 3,323, forward strand.
TTTGGCGCCTCACACAACCCTCCTCCATTTCATAAAAGCAACGCGTATTACAGCAATATGGATAACAGCACAGGAATGTATCTACACTTGCTGGATTCCCCAAACATTCAGCATTTATGTGCATATATTGGATTCATTCTATCTATTATAGTTTTCGACTAAATCAATGAAATGTGAAAACTCTGCTTTTTCGAACGTTCTTATTTCAATTTTTCAAATTTGAACGTGTATTACAGCAATATGGATATTAGCACAAGAATGTATCTATACTTGCTGGATTCCCCAAACATTCAGCTTTCATATGCATATATTGGATTAATTCTATCTATTATAGTTTTCGAGTAAATCAATGAAATGTGCAAACACTGCTTTTTCGAACGTTCTTATTTCAATTTTTCAACTTTGAACGCGTATTACAGCAACATGGATAAGAGCACAGGAATGTATCTATACTTGCTGGATTCCTCAAACATTAGTTCTCACTGCTACTAATATTCGCGCCTCCCCTTAGACTAGTCCACTAGCCTCACAGTTTGGAAAACGCTGGTCTATACTATCTACATTATTCATCACAATTTCTATCCAATCAAGATCTAACACTATTCAGAATATTTCAATGACTCATTTTTCAATTATATTATTATTAGTGATTTTTACTCTTTAATTAATGAAAGAATGAATTTCTAAAATATTTATGTAATTTGAAGTCTAACAATAATTGTACCACCTTTGAACTAGTTGGGCATTATTATAATTTTCTAGAAAATGTCAAGGAAAGAGGAATTACCCTTTAATTTGGTTGGTATGTCAAGAGATGAATCTTGATAGGCCATACCATCTGATGTTGATGATTCAGTTGACTTGAAATCCAGAAATTTAGGAATTTCTGTCCCTTCAAAGAGTTAAGAGAAGTCCAAGAATAAAACATTTGGAAGCATCAAATTGTATTCATTGAGAAGAAGTTCATCATGATGTTACAAATTTTAAAATAATTGATGTATTCTTTTTGACAGGGTTACGCTCCTCTTCATTTGGCAGCTCAGTTCGGTCGTCACGATGTATACGAGCTTTTGGTCGGCGTTTTCGGTAAGTGCAGAGACTTTAATTCATTTTGATCATTAAGCTAAAGTTCTTGGTTTGATATTTGTATGTATGTTTGCTTTGTGGTTGCAGAGGCCGATTCACATATCAGGGATTTCAGCGGTAAGAAACCGGAGCAGTACAGGAACGTGAAGATGCAGTCGCGTCCGAAGATTTCTTCACACAGTGAGTACCCGCACGTCCATCGTAAGCATGTCCGCACGAAGCACTCGAGTTTCCTAAGAAAGAGCTTCTCGCACGCTTCGAACCACAACATTCGAGCGGCGAAGTCCTTAGGGACATCTAACCCAATCCTGAGCTCCGTGTCCTCCGAGCGAGGCAACTACAAAGTCACCTAGGCTGCACTAAACTAACAATTACATCTGTAGGATGATAGGTTTAAGTTAGTAGCACGGACGTAGTCTTAGGAATGGTGATGGTTTAACTAAACACTAGTGATATTTTTAATTTTCTTTGTTAAATAATTATTTACTTTATGTGTAGACTCATCATAGTCATTAACTTACTTTTAAATATTTTTAGCACTATTATTATTATTAATATTACTCGTAGGCAGAATCGTAATTATTACCATCTGCATGCGTGTCAGATTCCAACGGGCTTTACTCATTTATAGACAAGAGGTGATTCTCTGAAGTAGTTAAAACTCAGGTCCCGAGTTATTAACGCGTATGCACATACCTGTTATTTTGTATAAATATGGTCGAGGCTTGCACACGCCGCGAACGAGCGGACATTTACTACATCGTTCGTTTATTAATTATTTATATTTAACCTGGAATTTGTGTGTTCAATAATAAATTCGTTTTTATCAAACCTCGTTTTAATTACATGTTGCTTTTTTTGTGCTGTGTTGCAGATTTGAAAGGAAGAAAGAATAAATACGGAGGTAATGTTGTTGTTTCTAATCACTTAAAGTATAGCACCTTCAGTCTCACATTCATCTGATCTTCATACATCTTCTTAGTTCAACAGATTTTTGTAGAAATTTACTCTGAATATACTCATCAATCTTTAGTAGACTTCTGCTTCTATAGCAAACCAATCTTTATTACAATATATTTTCCTTCATTTAGCAACAATTTCCATTCTTTGATCATACTCCACTTTTATTTTCGAATCATTACAATATTTCAATGATTTTCATCTAATTTGTTGCTCAACTTTGTGGATTCTCATTATTTTGGTATTTGATTGGATTTGGTCTTGTAGTTGATTTTATTTAGGTTCGCAAGTATTTTGGATTACAAATGTACTATTCAAATATAAAATTGAAATCGAAATCTGTAAATGTAAATTGTTCTTGTTTAGACAAAGACTTGGGATTCCTGCGAATCGGTTCGCTCAATGTGAGAGTGAAGAAAACCACGGAGGCTTTCAGTTCGTTCCTTGGAGTAGGTGGAGGAGGATCCATTGATCCAATTGCCGAGAAGATGCACAAAGGATGGGGATCCGCGGATAATCTAGGACAGGTTTGTATTATTATTTTTTTTTATAATAATTTATTAAAGGAAGAAATTTGTTTATTTTTCAGGATATGCCAGCACCCAAAGGATTGGGTGGATCAAAGAGGAAGAGCAAACGCCCGTTGCAGCAATCAGGAACGCACAGCAATCCAGGAACTCCAAATCAACAGCAGAGGATCATCCAAAGACATTCCTTGCAGGACTCTGATTCCGACACTGCAGCCGGTTTCGATCAAAACTGGCAGAACTAATGAGTTTTTTTTTACTCATATTACTCAATATACTCGATGTGAGTGGAGAATCTCACATGAATGTTTCCTTCCTATACCCTTCATTCCATCCTTTTCTTAATTGTAATACGTAATAATTATTGTTTCATTATTGTTTATATATGTTTTGTATGTACCAACTGTATGCTATTTTCTTATAATAAAGTTTATTATGTAAATCTAAGTTTAATTTTAATGATATTCAAAATTTATATTTGAATTAAGTTGCCTCACTAAGCTTTATTTTGAATTTATTTGTAATTATTAACATGCTATGAACTTATAAGGAAATAAAAATAGTCGAAATTCATCGAGAAAACTGAAATGAAAACCATTGAAAATTCATGTCGCATGTTTGCAATTTTTGCAAAAATTGAAAAGTGGATGATAGCAGGAAACTATTATTAGGCACTTTTGAAAGTTAAGACATTCAACTTTAATTTGTACATTTGACTAAAGTGATTATTGTATAATTCAAGAAAAACTGAAGATATTGAAAATCATCGCTTCATTACTTTACTTTTGTTACATAACAAAATATGAAACGGTGGCGCCATTCTTTCTCAACAATAAAATACAAAAATTAATAAGAAAGTAACGTTTCTTATATAGACGACTAACTTTCCAATTGTTTGCAAGAAAATCTGAAAATTAGTTTTGCAAAAATTGCACGAAATTGGTACACATATGTGAATTTGGTTGCCTATAGTAATTATATTATTTGGGCATAAATTCAGTAACTTTCAGGACTTTTCAAAATCAAAATATCGATACTAGAATTGTTTCAGTGAGCACATTCGAAAAGTAGGAGTCCTTAATAGTAAGATTCCTATTGAATTACGTAATTATACTGCGTGGTTCTGAAAATAAAACGTTGTAATTATCTTCAGCACTAAAAACTGAAGACATCGAAAATTGTCGTTTTGCGTTTAGGTAATCTATTTGCATTTGATTGGGGTTTAAAAATGAATCAATTATTTTAAAAAACGCACATATTATTACGAAACATTTATTTAATATTTTACCTCGTTCACTAACAATCCCAGGTATACAAAGGAAAATCTAACATGTTAAAATAAATTTCATTGCATTCTTAATATGAAAATATCTATAAAATATTAATTATCTATTACAAATGTTATATACTCATTCGGTTTTTTTTTAAACTTACATTTAAACATCAATATAATATATCAATCTAAATGAAAAATTCACGAAAGATTTTCAATATTTATTAGTTTTAAAAAAACATTGATAAAAGACTGTTACGTCGAAAAAAAAAAACAAAAATTTAAAAAAATATATGTATAATGTATATTGTTTCTTCTTTTTTGTGAATGCTTACTAGTTAGTATTTATATAAAAATAATAATAATAAGATATTTAAAATTTAATATTAATGCATATTGAAGAGCATGCCAGGCGGAATAGTCTGCGGATTGTTCTGGTTGTACTCTTTGTAGTATTGATGGATGTTTGTTGTTGGATCGATCTTCAGGCTTTGACCGACTTCCGCCTTCGCTTTTTTGGCTACGGAGCGCACGGCGTGCTCATGTAACTTATTGGTATCACTATATAATGGGCATCTGCAAGAAACGAAACAAAATTATTAAAATTTTGATGTTTTATGTAATAATGATGAAGCTTACAGATGAGTGTTGTGTCCTCCTTGGCCGTTGAAATGCTTGTAATCGGTCACCGGTTTGTTACAAATGTAACACATCGTTGCACCACAAACGCAGGTCATCTTGTTGCAACCGTCCGATTTGATGAATTTTGTATGGCACTTCCAACATTTTCTGAAAATTGTAAGTACAAATAAGTTGATAATTATTATATAAGAACAACTTGTTAAATATTTCTCGATTATAAATTTAAAAATGAGAAGTTAAAGGCATACCTAATTAGAGCTTCTGTCATTTTGTTTTCAATGTAAACACGATTCTTAACTTCTTCGTCCTTTTCAATCTCGTCGCATCGCAACGGTATGTGCGAGAGTTCGTTGCATTGTCTGCAAGACTCCTTCAGGCAATCAGGATTCAGACACTTGAAAATCTTATCGGTGGACGGCGGAATAGTCATAAAATCGCAGAACGGACACTGTTCCACGCCTTCAAGTTCTGCAGCTTTGACCTCCTGCACCTGCTTCTTCAAAGCGATCTTCGAAAACAGCTTCGGACTAAGGAACGTCTGCAAAAAAAAACAAAAGGAAACTGATAGTTGTTAATGACTTATTAATTATTTTATGCACCGACCTGTATATATTGGAAGGGGAACATAATTCCGCAATCGGAAAGGCACGGATAGTCGAGTTTTCCCTCTCCGAACGCTATCTCTATGGACCTTTGGGCGCAGGTACTACAACAGATGCATCCAGAAGCGCAGTTCACAACGTCCTCAGGCATAATCTCCTCATCGTAACAACATTGGCAAGTGACCCACAAGTTCAACTCTTTGGCTAATATCCTTTGGTTCTCCTTCTTCTCCTTCATCGTGTATATGTAATTCATGATTTCCTTCCGGTGCGTCATATATGCAAACTAATAACAATTTTAATCAATTAATCACATTAATACTAAAATCATTTCAATACCATTTGTAGTAGAGGTATGTCTCTGATATGTTCTAATGGACAGAGCGAGCGTTTTGTCTTCAACGTTTTCCTGCAATTGTCAAGTTTTTGGCATACTTCGAAAATTGTAGTCGACTCGTGCTTGAAAAGCGCGATATTCTTAACGCTGATATTACGGTATTTGTTCTTAAGGAAATCGATGATGTCCCTCTCGTGTCTGGGATCGTACAACAAGAGTTTCTTGTTCATTTCCTGAAAGTACTCCTCCACGTTCGGAATATTTTCCACGAAGCATTGCACATTGAACTCGCTCGTATACTTTTTCAGTTGGGCGAAGGCGCGGTTCTTCCTGCAACATGCGTATCACATATATGTCACCTAAAGCCATCAGGTTCGCACCTTTCGTATTCTTCCAGCGTTGGATATTGGTGTTTGTCCAGAGCCTCGGTTATGAACGACTGGAAATCATTGACCGTCTTGAATGTGCCAATTTTGTCCCTCAGGTACGTCGGATCTGCCTTCGGCAGTATCTGCTTAAGCATTTCGAATTGAGAATCCTCATCCATCAGCTCCAATTGCTGCTCCTGATGTTCTTCTTTCACAATCACCTTTCTTAATGGATAATTTGGCACTGCACAATAAATATACGTTAGAATCAAAGAGAAACAACAAATTATTGCTTATAATAATTGTTTTCAATAAGAAATGATGATTTAATGCATAAAACTTACTTGCTAGAATTGTGTTTATTATGCCTGATGCAATAGTTTCATTGTATTGCTGAGATATGCAGAAATGCTTGAGGAATTCAGGTTCTGCATCTGGGAATACTGAAGAGATCGAGTTGTACAAGATCATATTAACGGGTTGCGGTATAATATCCTCAACAGCGTTCGTTAAAGTTTCTGGTTTGTGAATCTCAGCGACTGGTACCTCGATGGCGACCACCTCATCCATCTGTATATCGTCAGTAATATCGATGACATCATTTGCAGTTTCAGAATCGGAAATACTAAAAGGCGTTACGAAATTAATATTTGCTTCATGAATCTCCAGCAGTATTATACCTTATAATTTCATTAACACCAACAAATTCTCTCTTATTTCTTGCAACATCTCCTAAAAAAAAATAAAGAAACAAACAATTATCAAATATATTAAATCATTCTTATTAAATTACTTATTAAATGTTGAAAATGAAGAGGGAAATTGTATGTGTGATCATTTGATGTTGATGGAATATTTTCAATTTGAGTTGCATCAGTACTGTGCCTTTTGGGTAACACTGGCACTTCATCATGGTGCTCATCCAGCTTCCTCTTATTGACATTAATTGTTCTGTGATGATACTCAACGCTATGCCTTAAGTTCTGTAAATTTGCTTTGGAGTCAGCTTCTTCATCATCATCATCATTACTTTGAAATTCTTCACCATTGCCATAAGATTGATCCATGTTTGTTACAGTCGAAGTGCATCTTAAATTTTGATTGATGAGCTCAGGTTCTTGGAGGATCTTCCTCATTGCTATCCTGAGCCTGTTTGGTTCATTGCCCAACCGCTCCAAGAGATCCACAAGGACTTGTATGTTTGCAAATGGAAACATCCGAGATAGCATCACAGCTTCCTGATCAATCACGAACTGATCAACATCATCGAAATCTCGGAAATAGTCCCTCATCGCAAGCATCATCCTGTTTTCATCGTTCTTGTGTTTCAGCAAGTACTTTATTATTATGTCTGAGTTAACATCACTTAGACACCTTTGAATGTTCCTAATATCGTTTTCCATATTCTGAAAGTTTCTAAACCATACACAACTGCCGCACAACAAACCGTCGATACTCACTATATCAATATTCTCCATTGTAATATCCCAAAGAACAAAATTATCGAATTCAACCTAAAAACGAACTAAAAAAACCACTGCAAAAGCAAAATGACAAATACGTAAACAATGGGTTGTTATAGACCACCTTTGTTTCTCCAACCGATAAGATTATATGAAGACCAATAAAAACCACGAACGTGTATTACAATAGGAAATAAATCGATAATAGTAATGATTTATTATACGATTTAACATAAACAAACAGATTTATGTTAAGTAGTATTTGCAATAGTATAGGCAACCAAATGTGCATATTATTAATTATAAATTTATAAAAATTTTAGTTGATTTATTAACTACTACAGATTAGATTTGTTGATTCTACATCATACTAAATATTATTTAATTTTAGTATATAAATGAAAATGTTGAAATTTACAAATAGTGTTTAAAATATCTAATTAACAATAATTATGAATAATCTTAACTCAACCGAACTTTTTTCCTTTCCTTGAACAACGATAAATAAATAATTCAACGTATTTATTTGGAACGATAGATACGCAGCGTGATTAAAAGTGTTTTTAGAAAGCGACTGATCATTAAGTACTACGAAATATCGGTTTTTCCCTGTCGGACAATGATTTTTCTCGGCTTTCCCTGCAATGCACGAGATCGTCCGTTCTTCAACTTTGTAATCGTAATACCATGAATGGAAGAACACAAAGTCGATCTACGATCACGACGCCTTGGCGTGAACAATGAGTTAGGAAACTGTTAATATCTGCGCAAATTGTTTACGCTTTTCCATCCATGGCCACGGATCTGATTTTACGGATTATTGATATATTGAAAGAATTGGGTTTGTAGGAACTCGCCGATTCCTATCCGACCATGAATTTCTAATGAATCGATTGGCATAGATTTCGATACGCACTTTTGTTTGTAAACACTTGGAAATTATTCATAACAAAAGAATCAAATTTAAATTTGTAATCTTAATGAGTAACAATTTGAAATATATTTTTGAATTTGCATTAATAATAAAGATCTAATTTATATTTAATATCGTTATAACTTGGATCGAAGCTGAATGAAAAATAGTACTATACAAAGGCTATTTTACCTTACTAATTGTAGTTCGAATAATGGAATAGTCTAATTGCGTTAACATGCTTCGCGATACGGGAGTAACGGAAACAAGATATTGAAAGAGAAGAATTAGTTTATTGACTTCGTCGTACTGGGATTCCATGGGCCAAATGTGAAAACGTGCGGAGATGCTGATAAGTGGACTGGTTAGTCGGGTTTACTGGGAAATACCAAAGTGGCATTATGAACGGATTGGCCATCCACGCACAATCCGAAAGACCCCGGAATATTTCGGATGTTGGAGACAAGGCACAAATTAATAGATTTGAGATTGCCACGGTCGTTTGGGAAAGTGCAGTAATGAGCAAGGACTGCACGTGACGTGGACGGTTCATATAGTCCCACCGACGGGGTGTCCGATCCAGTAGAGCGGTTCAGTCGTTCAATCGAGGAACCTGACACACTCCACAGACCCACTACACAACTAGCGAGATGCCAGCCACTGGGGAGCAGAACGTGCAAGAGGACTTCGTGGATGAGGCCATAGCCAGCGACGTCGCCACCTCCGAGGACGACGAAGGATACCCGCAAGATCTGAAGAAGCCTTACAAACCAATCGCATCCATCGAAAGCCATCCGAACAGGAATCAGCACGAGAGTTTCATCAGAGAGTCCGTGGAGATACTCCTCAAGGATGCTGTATTCAATGGATTATCAAGGGACAGCAAAGTCTTGGAATGGAGGAATCCGGAGGAGTTGCTGAAACTCTTGGATTTTGAAATTCGCGCAAGCGGATCATCGCACGACGAACTCCTTCAGTTGATCAGGGAGACGATACAGTATTCCGTGAAGACCGGACATCCGTACTTCGTGAATCAACTGTTCTCCTCCGTTGATCCGTACGGCTTGGTTGGACAATGGTTGACGGACGCGCTGAATCCCAGCGTTTACACCTACGAAGTATCTCCGGTTTTCACCTTAATGGAGGAAGTTGTGCTGAAAGAGATGAGGACGATAGTAGGTTTCCCCAACGGCGACGGAGATGGCATCTTCTGCCCAGGTGGATCCATGTCCAACGCTTATGCAATAAGTTGCGCCAGACATAGCCTCATGCCGGACATCAAAGTAAGCGCTTGAAACAAAATGAAATTGATAATCACCATTGAGATTACAGAGAACAGGTCTGCACGGATTGCAGCGCTTGGTGCTCTTCACCTCCGAGGATGCGCACTATTCCATCAAGAAGATGGCTTCGTTCTTGGGTCTGGGCTCGGATAACGTGTACCTCATCAAATCAGACGGTAGAGGGAAAATGGACGTGGAGCATTTAACATCTGAAATCGAAAGATCTCTTCGGGAAAACGCGATCCCGTTCATGGTCAGCGCAACCGCAGGCACAACAGTTTTCGGAGCCTTCGATCCTATCGAAGAAATCGCCGACGTCTGCGAACGGCACAAGCTCTGGTTGCACGTGGACGCCGCTTGGGGTGGCGGAGCATTGATGTCCAAGAAGTACAAGCATCTTCTGAAAGGAATCCACAGGTATGGTTGAGTGCATGCACCTCATTAACGATTCGAGGTCTTCGATCCCTTCACGTAAATCCTTGATGCTGTTTGCATGTCGAAATGTACAATTAAACGTACTAACATAATAATGTTTAATTGAGAAAAAATGAGTGCATTTTCTAAGTAGCCTTCGATGTAACCGTATTCTATTATTTCAGGGCCGATTCCGTTACATGGAACCCTCACAAGTTATTAACTGCACCGCAGCAGTGTTCCGCTTACCTGCTCAGGCACAAAGGAGTTCTATCATCTGCTCATTCCACAAACGCAGCATATCTCTTCCAAAAAGACAAATTCTACGATACTAGCTTCGATACTGGAGACAAGCACGTGCAGTGCGGACGAAGAGCCGATGTCCTCAAATTCTGGTTCATGTGGAAAGCCAAAGGAACTTCCGGTTTCGAACAGCACATCGATAAGGTCTTCGATAACGCTGAATTCTTTACCAACACCATCCAGAAAACGGAAGGATTCTCCATAGTTTTGGATAATCCCGAATGCACGAACATATGCTTTTGGTACATACCACCAAGTTTGCGTGGACACGAAACCGATGCCGATTACCACGAAAAACTGCATTCCGTTGCTCCCAAAATCAAAGAGAAAATGATGAAGGAAGGCTCAATGATGGTCACGTATCAAGCGCAGAAAAGCTTACCCAACTTCTTCCGAATCGTCTTCCAAAATTCCGGTTTAAATCACGACGATATGATCCACTTAATACAAGAGTTCGAGCGACTGGGTTACGACCTCTAAACTATCCATCATTTACAGAGTAGCGTAGTTGATTAACAACATTAATTTATTGTAATTTATATAAAATATGTGATTTTAACTGAAATAAACGTAATCGAGGTTTTCCTTCAATTGCAGTGACTCCAGATTTTTCTCGAAACAGCCGCCGGTCATGTCCTAGAACAGATCTTAAGTTTAAGGTCTAACCACGATTACCACAATCACTTACCAATTTAACGCAAATCACGAACGGCGGTTTAGCGTCTTTAAAATGCACCATATCCAATGGTTTGCCTGCTTTCCTCAACCTTGCGTCGTAGGGCGTATACTTCTTGTTAACTTTCTTGACATCTACATCGCACATGGCCATCACCTTCACTCTATTTTCCGCACTCAAAGAGTTATAAAACTTCCTGCCTTGCTTTCCCGCATTCCAGATGGTAAATGTCTTCCAATTACATAGAACCTTGCTCTGCAGACGCTCCAAACGCAGATTCCAAATGGTTTCCCTATCAATTTTAATCATAACGTTCGTCAAATCTCCAATGAAAAACTTACTCTTTTATCGAGAACGTAGTGGCATGCTGATGGTAGTAATACACTAACAAATTTGTTTCAACTTTATAAACTTTCCCATCCAGATCCAGATGCTTGTAGAAAAATATCAGGTCTTCAGGAGTTCCTTTACCATCTTCCACAAACCCACCAACTCTTAACAGAAATAATTAACATTTATAACTATCAATAATTTGATTACACATACCTATCATATGCAGATCTATGGCAAAACCAGGTTGGCATAATAATTGTTGGACCATTGGAAGTATAAATTTGATTAACCAATTGCTCATTTGACAAATTATTAGCCCAATTTGTATAACGAATCGTCGAATCCCGAGGTTCACGTACAAATTTACTACCAATCAGCTACAATTACAAAATTTAAACTATTTTCAAAACAGATTTCCTAATAATTGAAGAGTCAAGGAAAGAAAAACATTTACATTACTTACATAACAATTAGTAGAAAATAGACAATTCTATATAATACATAATCTTAAGTAAATTGGTTTCCTCTTGAGTCTTCAATTATTAACTCAAAAATACTTATTACATAATCATTGGAAAGTGCTTTGGCCTCCTTGAATTGCATCAAAATCCTTTCAGGTAACATAACATCATCCTACGAAGAAAATCATAAGCTATGAACATAAATTAGAATGAATTGATGTTACCACATCTTGGAAACAAAGATATTGACCAGTTGATAATTCAACTGCTTTGTTTTTCGCATATCCAACACCTTTAGGTGAACCGGTATCATTGAGGTAACATTTAAAAGTGATATTATTGTCTTCAAATAAACTTTTCCATTTATCAAGTAGTTCTTGTGTGTCATCATCGCTGGAATCATTGCATATGCTAACTTCTAGCTTGATTTCCTTCAAAGCAGTTTGTGCTAAGATTGCTTCAAAACAAGGCTTTATCCAGGTGGAACCATTATAGATTGGAATAATAATAGACTACAATTGTACAGGTATTAACATAGATATTGTTAGAAGTATTGTTTTTTGTGCATACCACATCCATTTTTAAGTAATTATATATATTTTTTTATGTTATTTTTAGGCTGTATTTAATTAAGTCTGTCCACTATGTTTAGCATATCAATAATATATTCTCACTCATTCCAAATGATTACAAATATTCATATTTTTGTACCTTGTGGTCAATTTATAAAAAAACAACTCAATCTTAAAATATGCATTGAGAATAAATGTGAATACGTCTCTGCTTCGAAATAAATATAGGTTAATGAAGAGATTATTAATGAGGAACAGGAGTTAACCATACCTTCCAGAAGTTTAGTTTACCATTGTAAGATGGAGCTTAGGAGTAACATTAAAGAAATCTACTTGTAATCTTTGTATAATTGAATTACAGCCTTTTTAAAATTACAAAACATCGAACTATGAACTTCGTTTCAATGCAAATACATTCGTAAATAATTATATAGTAAATATGTAATAATATATTTAAAATGTACATTTAAATTTCCTTATCAAATGTAATATTAACAACAAAGTCTTTTTATAGTACTTTAACATAAGTTACGTTAAAAAAATAGCAGTCATTAAGATTCCATCTCAAAGACGCTCTTCTTCGACCTCTTGGTTTCAGTGGTCTCATGGAAATGATCCGCTGTCCTTTTCCTAATATCGTCTATGCTATCTTCAGTTGCTGCCCATTCCAAGACCAAACGTCTTCCAAGTACGTGAGTACTTTGGCTAAGTGCTTCAAAAGCTTTTTTAGCATCCGCATTGGTAGCGAAATCGACGAAGCCGAATCCTCTGTGTTGATTTGTAGGCCCCATCTTCTTAGGTAACCGCAACGACTTAATTTCCCCAAAAGTCCTACAAATTGTTGTTTAATATTCAGTATATAATGTAGTTGATGTTACTTACTTGAAGAGTTCCAGCAAGTCTTGTTGGTTTGCCTGGAATGGTACGTTTCTAACGCAAATTTTGCTGCCAGTCTGCTTAATTTTCTTCGTCGTTTTACGCTCAGCCACCACTTCATTTCTAATTAAAAAAAAAGTAATAATTAGTTTTTTGTTATACTTGTAAAAAAAAGTATATCTTACGATAATGTTCTCTCAGATCTCTTCAGCTCGAGCGACTTTCCGTCGAGAACGCTTTGCTGCAAGTTTTTCAGCGCTTTGTTAATACTTTCTTTGTGGTAAAACCTGACAAAACCGTAACCCATGGACAGTTTCTTAGTAGGATCATTCAAATCCTTTTTAGTAACCACATTCGCGTAGGATATCTTACCGCAACTCGCGAAATGCTAAAAAAAAGAAAATATTGAAAAAAATGTTTTGGGAAATATACAAAAATTTAGTACCTTTCGTAACACATTATCGGTTGTCTCGAAGTTAAGGTTTTTCACGAAAAGCGTTGTATCTGGTTCAGGTTCTTCGTCATCATCCTCCTCTTCTTCAACAACTTCAACTGGTTCCTCTGGTTTGGTTTCATTATGCGTTGGTTCCTTAACATTTCTGTTGTTTTGTCCACTTAAACTATTATCTGGAGCCCATTCCAAGTATAGAGGTAAGTTTTTGAACTTCGTGTAAGCCAATCTGGTGAAAGCTTTCTTGGCTTCGGATGGTTCAACGAACTCGACGATTGCTAAAAGTTTACATCAATCATAAGAATAGTTTGAAGTTATTTTTTTATTTTATAGTCCTACCTGTGATTCCACTTGGAGGAAGGATGACACGACCAAGATGTCCGTGCGGATGGAACAAAGTCTGTATATCCATGGACGTAGTATTAGCCGGTAAATTTTTAACAATAATTATAGTTTTGGACCTCTTCGTTGTAACCTATTAAAAAAAAGTAAAATCTTAATGTCTGGATTAACTAATAAATTAAATTTAATTACCCCATTGAACGCATCCAAAATGACACCGTGATCTTCAAGATGTTTCCTAGTTTGTGCAATAATTTGCGTTTCTCCGAGTGCCAAACGAACGGCAGCGTTTCCAGCGCCTCTCGGATCCAAAACCGCTTCTTTAGTGGTTCCATAAGTATTAGCCATGACTTCGGCGACTGCGTCGTGACCCAAGAAAAGAGAATTCCAATTGTGCGATGAACCGGCTTTCTTCTTCAACTCCTTCGCCTTTTTCTTCTTAAAGTCTGTCGTCTCCTCGTTATCATCATCCGCGTTTTCCTTGGATTTCCCACGCAAAAGATGCAACATCCTACCATGGAAAATGGTACCATCCAATTCCGTGTAAGCCTTGACCGCATTTTCCGGCATAACGAACGTAACTGTAGCAAAGCCCTTAGGTTTCCTCGTTGTCGTATCAATTGGTAAAGTGAAATCAGCTATGGGACCTATAACCATTCAATTATTAACTTTCATCTTCACAGTTATTAAATAAGATGTCATACCATAAGTTTCAAACAACTTCTGCACTTCGTCTTCTGTACTCGTGTAAGACAAATTCCTTATGAATATTTTACCGGATTCGGCAATTTCCTCTTCGTTTTTCAATTTCTCCTCCTGATACTTCCACTTGTTATTCACGTCATTCGCCTGCTCTTTAGGCTCATTTTTATAGTCCACGTATTCCTTAACTTCAATTTGTTTCCCCTCTGAATAAAGAAATTAAACGTATAACAACGAAACCATTATTTTCAAATAATTAATCACTTACTTATAAAACTTCTATCTTTAGTTAAAGCAATCTTGAAATTCTTCTCATCCAGAAAACCGACAAACGCTATATTCCTAATATTCTTGGGACACCTCAGCGAGTGCAAATACAAAGGTTTGAAGAACGCCTTTATATCTTTTTTCTTGCACGAATTTGGCAAATTCCTCATTTTCAATGTAAACAATTTCAGATTCTTCCTAGGTTTCTCTTTCTTTTTCTTCACTTCAGGCTCAGCAACATTTTTCTTCAGCATTTTCATATACTAAAAAAAATTAATGACAAAAAATAAGTTTATGCAATTAATTTAAAAATGTTATTATTAACATACCTCCAAATCTGAGATTTTTGCATTAGCTATTTTCTCTTTCTCCTCCTCCTCCTCCTTGTTATCATCTTCAACTTTATCACCTTTTGGTGCTTCATCTTCATCCTCACTCTGCTCATCGTCACCAGTCTTCTTAATTTTACTTAACAAATTTTGAGTATTTTTATCTCCTTGAACATTCAAGAACTCTTCAAACTCGTGATCATCTTTATACTGAAAAAAATATAAACAGTTTAATCTCTGATAATATAATAATCCTTTTTTTTTTATATATTTACCTTTTCTAACAAATCTTGTGTAGGTTCTGATTTATCCTTCTCGACTTTTGGTTCTTCCTCTGCTGGTTCTGCAGTTTTATGTTTGCTCTTATATGCTGAACTATCCACAGCGTATTTACTCCAAGACTTTGGTTTACTTGCATCTCCTAATATTAATAAATTAGCACTTTTCTTCAAACATATATAAGTAATATTTACCTAATTGGGAACATTTCTGCACAGTAATTTTGTTGGTGTTTATACTAGTTTTATCGAAATACTCAATAGCTTCATTTGCCTCTGCCTCCTCTTTGTATCCGATAAAAGCAAACTGTCTGAACTTTCCATCAGGAGTGTATTTCAGCTGAACGTCAGTCACATGTCCTTTGGCTCCAAATATTTCCCTTAGTTTAGTGTCTGTGATCTGAAGAACAATGTAAATTCATTATCTGTAAATTAAATTATTTAAGCTATACTCACGTTTTTCGGCAAGTTTTTAATAATTATTCGTGACATGTTATCAATCAAAATTTGTAGGTTATATTATTGTCAAGCGCACATGGCAAATGGTACCGTTTTGAAGTATGTACTAGGCTTTTATGCAGTGGAAGAGGTGATGGTTTGGTTGCCTATTACACAATGTTTCATTGTTCTGACATTGACAACCGAGTGACCGTTTTTTTAAATAAATTGAATTTCGTCCGGCTACAACTCCAGTTTTTACCATTATGAAAGAGTTTATAAACAGTGAAGAAGTGAAGATGCCTTTGAGCGATTACATCCAGTCGTTAACCACTTACGTCTCTTGCATAAAGATTAACAATGTTCCAATTTTACCACCTCTGGTAAGTCTATATTTATGCAGACATATACTGAGTAATTTTATTGCTTTTTGCAGATAACTCAGAATAAACGCAAAGAGATTATCTCTTATAGAAAGCAAGCAATTAAAGTGGAGAGTCGGATCAAGAAGGAGAGGGAATTGAAGGCTATGATACATCACTACAGTGATCTATTGGATAAGCAGCAATCATCAACAAATCTGCATGAATTAGATGATGAAGTCATCGAGAGTAGGCAGCCAAAATTAACATGCAACATACAATCATCAGAATTTGTCAATGACAAATTTGTTGCTCTTCAGACTGATGAGGAGTTACCACCCACACCAAAATTGATCAGAAGCAACTCTTACATATTGGAAACACCTAGTCCTGCCCTGATTGAGCATTTGAAGCAAAATGAGGATAGACAGAGAGCTGCATCTTCAGATTTGAAAGATGATTTGGAGATGAACGTGTCCAAAGATTACGATTTGGACACGTCCTGCACGGAAACGGAATTGAAGAACTTGTCGGATCAGGAAAGTCAGTTTAATGTTACCGAGAACAATTTGAAACAGTTCATCGATAACAACGTGCCAATCGAAGAATTGAACGTATCGAATGTTACGTATATATCCGAACCTGTACCGAAGCCGGCGTATGATTCAAAATTGGAGAATATCTTGAAAAGCATACCTCAGGAGTATTCTAAGAAAATATACGAGATTCTCGAGAAGCAGAGCAATCGCAGTAGGACGAATTCCGTGAATTCGGCGGATTTCAACGAACTTCAGGAGAACGCGGAGAAGTTCTCTACACCTATTAGTGGATCAGATGAGCATTCCACTTTTTTCTATAGTGCTTTCGAGAAGGGGGATACTGAAATTTACGAATTGACTGAAGAAAAAAAGGTGGAAACGTTACTTAAACTGTTTAACTTTTACTTAATTTCAATGGATTTTCTTTTTCAGATGGAGAAAGCTGCTTATATAATAACAGCCGCTGCTAAAGGATTTCTTGTAAGAAGGCTGTTTCGCACGGAGAGAGTGCAGGATCTCATAAATACCATCCAGGATGCGTTGGTTTGCGCCGTCCAGCTACACTCTGAGAACGTAGACGATATTAACGAATCCGATGTAGAACTCCATAGAAGGCTCATACAACAGGTACATTATTACATCTTTATGTTAAATTTAGTCTTCATAAATAAATTTAATTACATAAACTTACCTATATTGTTTGAGTAGGTTTCTGCTGGTTGCTACGCTTTTCACGACATGTTCTTCAACACCAGCATACGTGAGAAGATGTACTGCATTGCATCGGATAGGGAAAAGAAGAGGGAAAAAGCGAGTAGACCTGTATCTGCTGCAAAGTCCACGCCGCGCAGTGCATCGTCCAGAAAATCAAAATAGGTTTGTTCAACGCAGATCGCGATGCTGTGCCTTGAAGTGTTCCCCAAATACAATCTCCATTCGATCAATTCCGAAGATCTTTTTTTCATCGAGGATGGGTATTGTTTAGAATGGATCATGATTATTGTGATATTTTATTGAAATGAAGACTCTTTATTATGTTTTGATAACGAAAATTTGTTGGTGATAATAAGCTTTTTTTCGAATAAATAAACGAACAGAACTGATAACGCTTTTATTGCCGTCGCAATTTGCAGTAGACTCAATATTTATTTTATCTATATAAGTATTTTGAATAAGTGTTATTAGAATGTAATCATAACTAGTACGTATGTCAATGTATGTGTGTGTGTGAGAGAGAGAGAAAGAATATGTTTTGTGTGTGCTTAGAATTAATTAAAGTATGGCATAAAGTAGTAATAAGAATATATTAAGCTTCAATAAAACGTAACCAAAATTTTCTTGAATATTTACACCACCGTACAAATTATATTCGATTATATACAAAATACATTGAAATGGAAAATCACATGACTTTTGCACACGTTATTTTTTTGTTTTTTTTTTTCGAATAATCATCATCACCTAAAACTAACTCTTCTTCAAATTAAATTGTTTATTTATCTTTAATATTATTTTATAGTATAAAAAGAATAGAACAGATAATAAAAGAGAGAGAGTGAGTGAGAGTAAGAGAGAATGTAGACGAAAGAAGTCCAATAACAATTCATAACATCATCTTCCAGAAGGCACGTAAAATTCAATATAACTATATTTCTCGACAAGACGTGTATTATTAATTATTAGCTCCGTTGGAACGGAAATATTAATAACATCATCCTGATAACTAGTTAAAATAAGTTTTTAAAGTGTTTGTGTATATGAAAGAGAGATAGAGAGAGAGAAAACTTATTTTGTTTTCTTCTGTTTGTTACAAATAGAAATTAAATCATAAAGCCTATATCAGCAAGTGCAGACGAATCACGAGAAGCACATAAAACTTCATGTCATTTCCTAGATATGTGATATATAACTGACGAGAACTACATAGAAACGGATTAATAGTACCTATTTTTTAAGATCACTTCGTAATATTTATAATTGCTACTTACATAATTAATATATCTGTATATAAATACTCAATTGAATTCTGTATATATACGCTACGTAAACTTGGGTTACTTTCGCTTTGACACAAGTTGATGGACGGCGGCGAACTATGATGTTATCCGGAAAACGGGGCCGATTCGCAAGAAGACCCGCCTCAGGATGGACCGAAGCTCCGCCTTTAAGTCGAAGCACACGATTTCGCACAGCAGAGGATAATAACTGGACACGTGCACGGCGAACTGTAAATCAAGCAATTAATATTGTTTGCGGCGTTCTCAGGTTACAACTTTAAATTTATAGTCATTTTTGTATTCAATTATATAATAGAAATGTACAGAAGAGTAGAGTTTAAAAATTAAAAAAAAAATTGAAATTACTTAAGTTTTTATATATTAAATAAATTTG
>NW_017096889.1:0-43193 GCF_001412225.1 Nicrophorus vespilloides
TGTTCCTGATAAAATTAATTTGTACTATCTTGTATAGTGCGGCTTGGTTTAGTCCGGATTCATAGTCTGATTTGAACATTTTAGAACAAATTAAATAAAAAAAAGAAATTATTATAAAAAGAGACTTTTTAAAAGATAATAGAATCAAATCTTCCTTGATTAATCCGGTTCTAAACAGTCCGGGATATTGACGGAATCCGCACTGTACGACGTATTGCTATAAGTATATAATTTCGGGATTCTATGCAATGCCTAAACATTCTTTATAATTACAATTGGCAAAATAAGTTAAAAAATTAATGATCTTCATTATAAACAATGCCTAAGATTCTTGTCTAGGAATTCTG
The DNA here is from genome assembly GCF_001412225.1 of Nicrophorus vespilloides. Taxonomy (NCBI): domain Eukaryota; kingdom Metazoa; phylum Arthropoda; class Insecta; order Coleoptera; family Silphidae; genus Nicrophorus; species Nicrophorus vespilloides. The sequence continues at coordinate 348 of NW_017096889.1, forward strand.
TAGAATTACTCACTTTCCAGTTGACATATATTCCTGATATATTAGAAACTATATACGTTTTCATTTAAAACAGAGAATAGAGACAAAGAAGGCGGAGAGAAACAAGTAAATATAAAAATAAAAAACTAAAAATATATAAGAATCTGACATAAAATTCCTTATAAATCAGACGTGTCCACAACTGACGATAGTTAATGAATGTTTTAAAACTATATATAACATGAAACAAGTATTTTATAGTAACTTCTCTTAACCAAAACTAGTTTAAACCGACATCGTGACTACTAAACTTGTATCTCTCAAGTTTTAATGCTTTCCATTAAAAGAAATACATACATCACTCCGAAATAAATTATAGAGTTGATGCACCAAGGAAATTTATTTAAATTTCTTCTTTTATATGAAGAAAATATTATTACCTAGACTTATAAGAATAAAATAATTACATAACATTAACTAAAGCATCTTTAAGAATTTATTAATTTGCAATTTGTCTACGATTTGTGTTATTTCTATCTGTCTGTTTTCTTGGATGCAGTTATTTATTAATTGGATAATTTATTGAGTGTAAGTGTGAGTTTTGTAATGCATCTAATTTGTATAAGGCTAATATTATGTAAAGATGTAAAGTATTAGAAATCAATTAAAAAGTACTTGTAAGAAAGGATTCTATAATTCTACTTATGAAAAAAGGGATGGTAAATGTTGATATTTTCTCATATAGAAAAAGATAACAAACAGGATTAAAAAATATATAATGTAGAGTGATGAGGGGTAATAAAATAGACAAGTTGTTTTCAACTTGGATTAAATTATCGGACATCAGAGGGGTGTATACGGTGTATATAAAATTGAAAAGCGACCCTAAATAAATAAAACAAGGACAAACAACATGTTCTTAGAGTCCTCCAAGGAATTCGCGTCCAGCATCAAGGCAAATATAATCAGGTCTCTCCTGCGTCTCGCATAAAAGAGTTTGATTTGAATCCTTGTTTTCATATTTATCCTTGGGGACACAACCCTATTTACAATTTACAATCTCAAAATAAACGAAATAAAAATGACAGCCAAAACAAAAGTAATAGAACTGCAGTGTTTTTGAAGAGCATTTCATTTCAGTAATTATTTGCAATTTCGCAAGTACCATGTGAGAGAACGTAATTAGGATACTCGCAGTTTTATTTTTAAAACGTCTTCAGGATTATATTCTAGCTTCGAGCAAATGAACGAAGCAAAGAACTCGTTAAAATCTTCCTTTTCATACTAATCCTTTGCCTCCGCCGCCGCCTCAGCAAAGAAAAGAAATTCTTATTAAAAAAAAAAATGACGAGGAAGGTGTAAATTAAGTTTTCAGCGTGGACCTGTATTTTTTATTTTTTGGTTTTGAAGAGTTAATTAATCGTTTTATAGTCACGGAAATCGGGATTGTGGGCGAGTTTTAATTTAAAAATTAATAAATTTATGTGCAAAGTGAACGCTTTATCATTCAACTGCTTTGCTGGTGAAGCTGGTTATTGATCTTGTTAATATTTTAGCACATAATTGAAGAATACCTGTTGCATTTAGTGAGTGCCATCAAGTGTAAGATTCGAAAATCGAGAAAACTTTTGCATGCTTTTACATGCATCTGCATCTTTAAGTTATCTAATGAATCGCGAAGGAATTCCGGTTTCCATGGAGATTATTTTTTTTTGAGTTGCGACAAAAAAACAAATTCTTTAGAGAAAAGTTATGACTCACACGATAGCGTTGACAGTTTCCCTCGGACCAATAAATTCCAGCTGGGTATGGCTCTGCGCGAATTGATGATAGCTGTATCTAAATGGACGGACACTCAACACTCGAGTACTTTTACGATATTCCCTGTGTCCGTGCGGTATTTACATTTCTGTATTGCACAAACTATTAATAAAGCCTTGTTTTTGTATTTCTGTTGAGGCGTTCCCGTTCCACGTTTATTTTTACTTGGGGGGGGAAAATGATCATTCGGTGGGATCAGATCGGTGAGCCAAAAACGTGACACTGGGTTTCTGTGCCAAGTACATTGGGTTTTTCAGGTCTAGGTTCTTCCCAAAAACACGCTTCTCCGTGTCCACTGATGAAACACATTTATAAAATAACCCACGGCTGAATTAGCACCGTGCGACGTTTTCGTTAACTAACCGATGTAAGTAGAAAAGGACTGACTCGGTGAGAAACTATTCCCGAAAGATATTTACATTTTGTTCAAAGGCTTGTCCGTGCTCGGTCGATTGCCCTTTGGAACGGCTCCAATAAGGAAATTAATTATAACATTTATTTTCCGGCTGAAATACAACTTCCTCTTTCTTGCATGGAAGAAAATCGATGAGTCCACTCCCCTAAAGCGAAGATCCCGAAAATGTGTACACTACATGTATATTTTTGTGCGGAATTTTTCATTCTAAATAAAACACGTTGCGTTCGGCAACGATTTTACGTTTACTGAGGGGGATGATTAATGCAATGAGACCATGCTCGTTCCATCGGACTTCGCGCCATCGTCTTTGCATGCAAGCTTAAATTTTACCTGGTAGATTAGCAAGATAATAGGGGTAAATTATATGAAAGGGAAGTCAAAATAAAGTAATTTTCAGTTATTCACAAAGGGTTAAACGGCTCGTCGTATCCGTTTGTCATGTCTTCTGGTCATTAAAGAAAGACTATTTACATAACAATTTTACATTCCATTGAAATATATATTATATACTTTATGAATATTCAAGATGCCTATACTGAATCTTAAATAATGATAATAGTAGCATTACAGACACAATTTAAACATGTATACCAAATTTTTTTTATATAATAATAACTTAATTATTACAATATTATATAAAATAGTTATCATATTGAATCTAAATTGATTCATAATTAATTATATAGTATTATATAGTACGGCTTCGATCAGTGCGGATTTAAATTTTCAAAAAACAATGATCGTTTTTTCCATTATTCCGGTTTCAAACAGTGTAATTTATTAATTTATTACATTCATAATAAAATACATGTAAAATGAGCAATTTAATCATATATAACTTGATGGTTAAATATACTTACCACGACAATAAAAATTAAGAACTTGATCAGTAGCAAAAAAAAACTATTATTAACTTTTCTCTAAATTAAGATATAGATGTTGTAGTTTTTTTTTTGGCAACTCCTCTTTTCACAACAAACGAAATGTTACAACAGAGTAGCTTATTTCAGAGATGAAGGAAGATTGTTGAAAGGTCATTCCTCTGCACGAAAGCACGTAAAACGTTGCTCAGTCGACAAGGGAATGTCTACCATTTGTTCTCTCGTGTTGTGATAATTGGCGAAGCATTAAACGGCAGCTGCGACAAACGTATGCTGCTATAAATCTATTCTACAATGGTTGCTTTTTATACATACACTTATTATTCAGAACGTCTTGCATTTGTAAAAATTAGGAAAATTGGACATAAAAAAATGGAATTTAGGATTAATCTTCCTCTGTTGTGGACAAACCGGAAACCTCAAAAGATGTAATATAAATATATGTCCATATACTTTCTACTAAGTTCTAAAGTATACAAGGATATTTACTTGGGACAAATCTTTATCTTTTCTATACATCACTCCTCTCAACATAAAAGCTAAACCAATCACAAAACCTATACATAAACTTAGAATATGTTAAAACTTGCTGAGAAAACGAGAGATTAAATTGGACATAACTAAGTCAATTCATTTTATCCATACTATGAATAAAAAACACATTTCCTTAATTTTAATTAACAAATGATAATCTTATACATTTTTAAATAAACAATTTTCTTTATACTTATCAAGTAATAAACTTTCACGGATTAGTTTTATTCAATTAATAATACAGAAAGATTTTGGTCCAGACAAATTTTGAAGAAGAATTTGAGAATAATTTTCAAAAATTTTAAATTAATTATTTGCAAAATATTAAAGAGTAATAATAATATAGTGATTTTATATTATAATGATTATCCAAACCTTTTTTGCTCTAAATTTTTGGCCAATTTATAAAAATAAAATTTCTTTGTAAAGATTCAAGTTTTTGTTATACATATTTCTCTTAATTATTGTTGTATCAGAAATATATATAAATTATTTTATTTAAAAAATCATAGATTTAATTAAATATACGTAAAAACAAAACAATGGTTACTAATGAATGCAGTTGGAAATAATTATAAAATGTGTTATAATTCTCATAATAAAAAGTTTATTTCCATTTTATTTAATAGCAGTCGGATCCGGTAGAAATATTTCCACGTCAGCGGACAGTTGAAATAACAATTTGTTGTTGAATAAAATGTGTCGTGAGTTGGAACAAATCGGTCTCGTTAATGAAACATACACACACACATTCGACCATCGTGGACACGTTAAATACACATCAAAACCGCACGGCACAGTTTCGTTTCATCTGTAATGCTAATTGCCTAAAAGATCTCATCTACTGAAATTCATGAATGTACATTTTGACTGCATGCATTAATGTATAGAAAATTCAACATTTTTATATAATATGATTTAATATAAGCAAGTTAAGACATACCTATCGTTGAAAATGTGGTCAAGTTCTTCAACATTCATAATTCTGGTATGATTACAGTTATGAAGATATTTATTTAACCCGTAAATACTAAAGATGGGTTAAAATGACCAACATGACGCATTCTATAGTAATTTTATTGTGGGAGTTGACCTTCTAGTTATTCCAATATTTTCTAGTACACTTTTGAGTAGAAGTAAAGTAATTAATATGTATTTGTAGAAAAATACGGTCGTTTTGACCCATAGTTAGTACTTGTGTTTCATTTATGTATCTCTCTAGTAGTTACGTGTTGAACTAGATACATTTTTCAAAGTTTAAATTAACATAAAAAAAAGTTTGCTTGCTTCTAATTCACTTGTTGCAATCGATTTACAGACCTTGGCAACTTGAAACCAAATACTAACTAATTTATCTCACTTTGCATCAATAAATCAAAAGAAAAACAAATCCACCAACAAAATATTTTGAACTGTTTGAAATCGGACTAATCGAGGAAGTTTTCATGTTTCAAAACGGACTGTAGTGAATCGCACGTTTTTTTTCAGTTGTTTCAATCAGAAAAATACATATTTTATTGTTTGATTGGTTTGAGTGCTTTCGATCAAAAAAAATAGTCATGTTGTCGAGTTTCTATTGAAAATCAAACAAAACAAAAATTACATAACCGGTGCTGCAAATCGGGAAGTTTCCGTTGTTTCAAAAACCTATTCACTAATTCAACCCCATTCAAGGCTCAATTCTCGCTAGGGAATTAGCGGAATCCCCTAGTTAATTTAGAGTATTAGTTCGATTTAGTAACAATAATTACAGGAGAGTTGCATTTGGATTAATTAGTGGAAAAGTAATAGTATTCATAATAATTTTAAGAAGATTAGAATAGTTCATAGTTGTAATTGGGTTTGCATTTACTAGATTTTTGGTATTGAAATTATTTAGTTATGGATAAACGTTTAAAATCCTGTTTTAGTACATCCAGAGTTGATAATTATAATCGTTGCTTAACTTTTGTAAACTGAGAAATATCAGGATTAGATAACATCCTTCATGATATAGTGTATATATTTGTGGAGTTTATACAAACAAATAGACTTTTGACGTTGGCAATTAGTTATTTAATATTATTATAACACCAATTATGATGACTAAATACGTAGTACTAAATTGAATTGCAGACAACCATTATCAAATGTTTGACATTGACATAATAATTAAAATATTAATGATTGAAAACAAGATTTCTAATTAAATTTCTAAGAGTATTTGGTTGTTTTATGTCAAATTACTTATAGAGAAAAAGATAAATTGGGGCGTAAGGCGTGAAAGCAAATCCGCAAAGAAGCTGCGGTCGTATTTTCTTTCAGCGTGAGGCCTCATGTTTGCCATAATATTGCAAAGCTTATTCACAAAAAAAACTTTCGATCAGTTTCGGAATCCTCGAAGCCAAGCGGAAGCTTCAATCCAAGCAGCTCATAAAGAAAGATGTTTGTGGTTATCGAAGAATGTAACCTGACTTTAATTTCTCAATTTTAACATTTAAAGTCAATTTAATCGTTAATTATAATAATTGTAATATTAAATACTGGCTTGTAAATGTAAATTCTTAAGCTGCAACTCCCAAATAAGTTACGTAATAGACATTAGGTATAGAAAGATGTGATAACTATGTATATAATTCTCTATGGAATGTGTGGTTTGCATTGAATCCAACCCTAGAATTGAATATACTGATACTAGGTATGAATTACATAAAATATTATCGAGCGGTGGTGTGTTGTAAACAAGGGAATGGAGGAAAAATAAAATTAAGAACAGCGATAATAACATGCGAACTTTCATATTTTACTGGAGGTGTTGTAACTCTGCAGTCCTTGTGAGTGAGCCGACTATGATTATATGTAATTACTAAACACTTTAAGTGGTGTCTTTAATAAGATGCGATAAAGCTGTAATATAATTTGCCAGCAAATATTAAGATATGATTTAGTCCAACTAGAGAACTAGAGTATTCGTAATGGTAGTAGCATATATTTGTTAAAGCAGATGACATCCGCTGCCGGCGTGTAATTAAACCGTATCCGATCCATATCTGTGAGTTACATTGTTCGCAATAACAGCATAGAAAATGAATGTACGTTAATGAAGTGCTCGGTTTCGATTCTCCTACACTCGAATTCAAGCTGCAATACTGGAGTAGGCGAAATAAATCTGTGACGTGTTATCAAGGGGAACACATAAAAACACCTCAAAACTGGGGCTCTGCAGAAAGGTCTCCTTCCTACCCATTGAATCACTACTACAAAAGCAAAGCAAAGGAAAGGGAAAAAAAACGAAGAGTATTGCTGATGTCAGAGGGAAAATGGAAACTAAATGGGTATTAAAATCTGCAAACTGTGGGAATTGTAAATGAACTCTCCGCGCAGAGGTGGTCGTTTAGAGACACACCGGAGCACGGTTTAATTAAAAAATATCAGCCTTTTCCATTAACAAACCGATCGATGCGAATGCGATTAACGCAAATACCGAATAATATCAGCATTTCCTTGCTCTTAGCTTTAAATACAGAATCGAATAGTGTGAAAGAAAATGCAAGTGATCATCGATGAAAAGAGCTTTCCGTGAAATATATATATATATATAAATTTTCTTTTCAGACGTCATGCTCTTTGCGCACGTATCCATCGATAAAAGGCGAATCGAACTGAATATATTATATAAGTCGGGATGTGAATTATTTTTCTGGCTTCAACGTTCTTTCTGCGTTCGTTTTTTGTTTCTCCAGATATGGCTGTGAATACGGATAACGTCGACAATTGCGTCAATTAGAGTAATGGGAAAATTGCCTCAATCGACAGTTGGCTCTGCTCCAATGGTTTTAATTCCGAACGGAAAATGCAATTCCTTTAGGACACATTCTTAGGGTGGGGACCGCCGAGAGGTGGATTTATAACCACCAGACTTGGGATAAAGAAATGCTCTGCTAAGATTTTGGCCGCAATTTTCAGTACACACCAGTAAACTTTTATTTAGAGTTTTACGCGTGTGAATTGTAATTTCTCAGCTTACACTTTTGCCTCGGAGTTTAACCCATTAACATAACTCAAAAACCTTTACTCATTTTGTATTTCCAACTATAAATTGACACTTAAATGATATATGCATGAACATTTAAAATTTGCAAATACTATAAATTAACTTTTCAAGCGCTCATTTATAGTTTTATAAAAAAAAGTGATGTGCTTTTACAAATTGTCAGTTTTAAAAGTTATGATTAGTATTGAACCTACTGGCGAGTATTGAAGGGTTAAATAGGAACGTATACCAAAATACAGTTTAATATTTATTTGCAATTTATTTTATTGTTATTTATATAAGTAATTTCGAGATTGATGATGACTGTGTAAAATACACCTAGTAAGTTAATATTTAGGTAAATATTTTGTGATTTTCGTTAACTTATAGTTTATATTAAAAAGTAAAACAAAAAGTTGAAGGTACGATATTATTTTTTTTAGAAACAAGTTGCTGTTATATTTATTATTGATACGATTGAAAGGAATGACTGGAAAAGTTCGAAGACATAACATAACTTCTATAAAACTACAACGGGAATAAATAACCGGAAGTGGCAACAAAGTCGATTGAAATAAGTTAAACCTGGTAAAAACAGAAAAATAACGTAATATAACTATTTTCATAGGAACAAAAACATTAGATGCATTTAACTTTATTTATATAGAATCAAACTGAAAAGTTTTATGAAATTATATAATTAATATTAGATGCAAAACTTTATGAAATATTTGCAAAATAATAACTTAATATGTTCCATACTAACAAAAAAAATGTCATAAGGATAAATAAACTTATATAATTATATAGAAAGAAGCTGCAAATTGAAGTGAAAAAAATCTTTTGGAAAGATGCTTAAAATTTCAGAAACTCATAGAATAGGAATTATAATTATGCATGAGCTTGATTTTTTTCCATTTGAGAGAGAGAGAGTGAGAGAAAGAGAAGAAGAAAAAAAAACGTAATAAAGCTCATGCTTAGTTTGCATTTGAAACGCGGAAATACGTAGCAGTTATGTAAATTTAATTTCGGGGAAGTAGAATTATTATTTTCATCGGGACAGCAATATATAAATAAATATGAAATGCTGGGCCGATGGCCGGGATTGTCGTGGCGTAAACTAGGAATGGCCATAGCTTTGCCAGCAGACTGACTTATAGAGTGCACGGCTCCAAACTGCGGCAACAACAAATCCATACACACACACCAACGCGACATCCACATCCTAAACCACAACACATGACCTGCTGCTTTTCGTTTCCTTTTTCTTATATATCCAAAGAATAATATTAAAAGATTCCTGGCCAATTTCAAGATTGATCACGCCGTGATTAAATTGAACCGGGATCGCGTGTTTTCCAGATAAAAGACAGCTTGAGGATGATGTTATGCGGTCACGCGTATCCTCAATTACGTGCGGATATTCCTAGCTTCTTCCTTCGAAAACGAAGGAGCGAGAATGAGGGAAGGAATGTGGGGAAAGTAAACGAAGATCCAAGATAAAATTTTACTTTTTCCAATTTAATACTTGAGATTCGATACGATAAACAATTAATTAAATAGTTGTAAGTTCTAATGATATTTTTATAATTACTTTACAGTTTGTTTCACCATATAATTATGTAATCGATTTCAATTAAATGCGTTGTAAATTAATTTGAACTCCAGTGTTCAGTTTCAAATTTATTACTAGAGAGCACAATTTATGTTATGCTGCCTGTATCCACAATATTCATGATATGAGATATAAATGTTATCAAACGTAGTGTGTTTGGAGTTAATGAAATGCAATTATATTAATATTTTTAAATATGTATCGGGAAGAATTACCAACTATGTTTATGTAATATGTCTGGACATAATATTATAAATATTTTTTCACTTCATTGGAAAACTAATCTTTCGACTACTTACAAAAAATTGAATACGACTTTAGTTGTACAAACAAATTAAAGTTAATTATATGTACACATATATGAAAATCTAGTATATTTTGTCAATACTATAGTAAATCCGGACTATGCGAGGTACATGCACATATATACAAAAGGTTAATGAAAGAAGTCTTTTTTTCATCGACTTTTTAAATGCAAGACAAATAAACAATGTAATGGAAATAATAATTTAAGATTTCGAGCAACGACAATAAATGTCGGCCCAGTCTTCTATTTTGCGACCGATTCTCGAGATGTTAATGAAACTTCCAAGTTAATCACCTGAGAAGTTGTTGAACTGGGTCGACAACGTAATTAAGAAATGGCCGAAGACAAAGTACAAAAGTTAATTACTCCTGCGCAAAAAAAAAATAAATTCTTAAACTATTCAATTAAACTTCACGAGACTCTTTGTTCCGTTTTAGGATATTTTCCGATTACATCGATTTTCATTATTGTAATATATTATTTTGAAGACAGCAATACATCGCATAATACGGGTAATCGGTTCCGCAAATATCCCGGACTGTTTGAAATACTATAAACAACTGTATTCATTTATGTATAAACAAATAATTTTGTATAATATTCTTATAGAATTTATCTTTATTTTCTCCAGTCAAATTTACTTTGTTTTGTAAAGCAAATGCACAAGAAATAAGCAGATAAATAATTATTTATTCATCTCCGAATATTTCCCAATGTCATCGATTGTTCTCATTTGTTTTTCTCTATGTTGTGCATTTGCATTATTTTGAATAATTAAACAGTAACAAGCAGATAAACAATTATTATTTCATATAATAATGGAAATAATTCTAAACCTTGAGGGCGAATGGAAATGCATTAATGTTTTAATCTGATACAATAGGATGGATTCTGGCGCAGTATGAGTTAATATGGCGTTAATAAACCATAGTTTAGTCTAAATACTAATTAGATCTGGTTCAATTATTATGCGCATACACCAAACTCATTGGACATGACACGAGATCTGATCTATATTTCCATCACATCTACATCGAACAATTTAAATTCATGGAGATCAAAGTGCTTATATAATATCATCTGCATTTATAACTCAAGTCTTGTATGTTCAGTTTTAATAATATATGCCAAACATATTTCAATACTTTGATAAAATCGTAAATTAATTATGAAAAAATAAACAAACTTTATAATTAATACAAAATCTGCAATGTTCATTGCTTCATTTATTTTAAATCAATAAGCAAATATTCTTTATTTTGGTCTCTAAAAATCATAAAATTATGAATAAAATATTATTTATTTAGGTAAGGATTTCAATTTATATCGCAATGCGGTATTTAAATATTGCATTTTATATTTAATTAAATGTGGTGTGAAAAAAGTGACTTTAACAAATGGTGAAAGGGAATGTTCGTCATTTCGTTTCTCAGGGTCGTTCGTTCCATGATTTCCCTTTAACATCGCTGTGTGTTTAACACACAGGGATTGACTCGTCGAAATTGAAGGGCGAGAAGTTCTGCTCTCCCAAAGGGCGTTTGATGCAAAGTCACGTGCCGAGAGGGAATCTTCCCTCTTACGCTCGCATAACTGCAAGGCCCAATATTCGTGGGCCGACCCGCCCGAAAACGCTACTTACTTCCACTTATTTTCACATAAAGATTCATGAAACTATTCCAAATATTTTATGTACCAATTACATTTAAAAACTCTTTGCCGCAGACTACCAAACGTTCTATGGTGATTGAGAAAGCGGAAAGCTTAAAGAGGATATCACATTTATTAAATCGCCGCAGCTAGAAACCCCCGGCGCATCCACAATTTATAATCCCGCGCGCATATATACAAATTTCAACCCGCAAAATGTAAATGCAATTTCCTAAAAACGCAAATAAACATCTCACTTCTCAATATCTTATAGGATTATCTACTGTATAAATCATAAGTATTAGCGTTAATTTACTCTGTAAGCTTAGATTTAAATAAATTTATCCATAAGTAATATTGTATTACTTTATTTTTATTGGCCAAATTTTGGATCGTGATATTTTTTGTAAAATAGATTAAATTATAGTTAGAAAATTATTTCCACCATGTTAATTTGCTAAATATTAATTAAAAAACTTTCATTCTTCAAATATTCGGTTACCGAACAAAATGAAAAAAATATTGGCTTTCAAATTAGAATTACGAAATACGCAAACTTTCAATACGTACCAGTATTATTATTATATTTCCTTAGATTTTTTTTATTTTTTGTGTACATAACGTGAAATTAAATTATGTTTTAATTATTTGTTTTATTAAATTTTGAAATATACATTATTGCATTTTTCATGTTTATAATTATCTTTATGTTAATTCGTTTATGACATTTATTTTTTTGTCAACTCTTTACATAAATATTAACACTAAACCTACCACGCGCAGTCAAATGGAGGTTTTTGAAATTTCTGCGCTGCGCTGAAAACGCACAAAAATTACATAAAACGTTTATAAATAAATGAAAATACTTTGTTCACTATATAATTGACAATAATCTCATTCTATATCAAGATTTTGAAGTGGCCATTTGACCGCTCACGGTAGGCATAGGTATACATGAAGTAATATCATTTTTTTTATATTTGATGTTGTACATTTTCATTTTAATTAATATAAATTATGTTTGTCGTTGGAAATATGTTTAAAGTCTGCTGGTAATTAATCAAAAGTGGAGTATTGAAAATATTAAAGAAATATACAACTGTGTTATCTTATATTTAGTAATTTTAAAAAGAAAAGTTTATCTTTATGGGACAAATAACTATGCGAATCGATTTCTCGCGCTCTCATGTAATCTTGGGGAAACTCTGCGCGTCACATAATTCTTCATCTGTGAATAAATCGACTTTATCCTACTTCTGTTTTTCCCTAGCACGGTCTAAGTTGAAATCGTATATTCGAGGGCGTCGAATCATCCATCAGGGGGGAAGTAACAGACATAGTGAGTAAAAAAAATAGAAAAAAAAAAGTTACATATTATAATTTTCCGTCGCTGCATCGGATTTATTACAATTGCTTCAGCGCCTCTTTTATTCTATTTCTGATATCCCGGTATGAGGTTGGTAGTTTTGAACATAGTAAACAGTAGTAGTGGCATCGGTCTATCGGGGTGCGTAGGAGGAGGCAGTTGTTTTTTGCCAGGCTCTGACGGTATCGATCCGGACAGAGCGTAACCCAGCAACTCGGTCCGCACCTCGAGTCCTCTGCAGATGCCCTCCTCCCCCATTCTACAGGTTAATTCTGTCTAATCTTTATACGGACACAGGCCGCGCAACGAAAAACATCGCACACCAACCGAACCACCCGCACTTTTCCCACAGTTCCAACTTGCTTACTATCAACTTCCCATTTCATTGAACGCTCCAATTCATTAGCGCTAATTCAGATCCAATCCAAAGTACTAACTATGCATTTTATATATAAAATAGTCTACTGAGCTTACGCCGAAATGTATACAAAAAAAAAGACAAACAAAAAAAAATGTAGTTTATCTTTCAACGTATTGTTTATTTTCAATTAACACGTCGTGCATTTTTCAACATTTTCATCATCAAATTTTGTGTTTCACATTTTATAAAAGTAAACTTTAAATTAATTCAATTTCAACTTAACTCACAGATATTTAACAAATATATAACTACAACAATAAATTTATACAATAAACTTAATTGACCCGTAACTACTATGGACACATGTATTATCTATGGGTCAAAATGACCCGTTTAATAAATATTTAAAAATATACAACAAATTTTACTCATTATAGAAATGTATCATATCAGATGTTTTTGTATTTCCATTTAAAGTATTAAATGTAATTTATACTGGATTTCAGAATTACTGATTTTACCAGTTTTGGTAGCTGGAAAACCAAATTTATTCCTTGTTTGCTATAGACTGCTCACTTTGACCTGAAATACACTCTACAATAAAATAAATACCTCTCTCCGCGACTGCTTTGATCATTACTGAAAAGTGCACTGCAAATTACTGGAATTGAAATAAATATCAAGTAGGTCATTTTGACCTATCCCTAGTATTTACGGGTTAAGTTATATTACGTAGAAGCAGAGTTATAAGAGAATTTTTGTTCCAATATATATATATAGGAACTTATAGCAGGTTTTTTTTGTATAATTAAAAGTTTATAAAATCTAATTAATTATAATAAATATTAATTGACTATTAAATTCATCAAATACAATTAAAAATATAGTAATATTATCCGCAGTCTCTTAAAAATATTAAATGGATATTTAATGTTTTTTTCTTAATTAATTTACCATTACTTGAAAAAAATTCCAATTATTATCAATCATTAGAATTTTATTATTTATTGAATTAATTACCAAATTGTAGAAATATGTTAACTGTGTTTAAATAAAAAAATAGTTATCACGTAATATATTCTTCCCAATAAACCGATTAATGTGAACAGCGACAAAATTAAATTTAAAAACGTTAGATAATAGAGGAATACGTGTTCAGCGAACAAATATTAGTTTTATGGTGTTAATATGATAATAATGTCCATCACGGATCAATATTTCGGTTTTGCATGGAAAGCAGAAGATCCAAATTATTAAAATTTTAACTGCGCCCATTAATTATAAAAGGGATACATACACATCGTGTCTGGCATTTTAATCGTCGACATCTGCGTCCCAAGCGCCAAAATTGTTAGCATAAATATATATATAAATTTAATGAAATTAAAATTCGCCAACTTGTTAACATCATTATTTGCTGCCTTGTTTCGCACTATATCTAACATACATACATGTTACGAAGAATAACCGCAAACTAAAGCAAGATGTTTGTTGGGAAATTTGCATGCTAAATGTGTAATTTCCATTGTTTTTGCTCAATGTATGCAAGGACACGCTTCGAGTTTTAGGATCACCATATTGTTATATATATTTTTTTTTGCTGCACGTTGCTAATAGAAAATTTAATTATTTCAGTAAACAAAATTCAATTTACATCGATGATGCAGTAGTAAATAAATGAAAACCAATTTATTTCGCTGCGTTTATTACAATTTTTCTTTTTGCAAGCACGGAATTGTCGAAAGCAGAATCTGTTAATAATAATAATGAGAACACAGGATGACTTGGTTCTTGCAGCTTTGAGCATGTTTCCACCTATATAATTAATTCCGACAGTAATTCGGGAATTGGTTCGGTTGTAACATCATGTCATGTTTGTATGCAGGCCTTGAATGACAAAACTGATTAATGGGCATTTCCGTGCTCAATTTGTCGTATTTAAACCCACACCCGTGTTTGACCAGGTTTTACGGGATGTGCGAAATATAAAATAAAACATGCAGAAAATCATTCCGCATTATGATGGACGTGCGAATTAGTTTACGTCCGTTTATTTTCATTTATTTATTTATTTTTTTTATTCGAAATGCTGAAAGCTCATTTTTATTAAAAGCGTTTATTTAATGCCGTCACTTTATTTGTAAATTTCCAACGATTCCAGGCGCACGTACAATCTAATTACGCTTAAGTGCATTTTTGCATGAACTCGCCACCTATGCAAAGTGCCCCCACACCATCTAAAATTCTAGCACTTTCTTTTCCATGGATAAAGTCAGTATTCACTATCGATTCTGCATTTATGAGATCACAATCAAACTATTCAATATATTTGCATGTTAATTTAAAATTCTTACGACGCTAATTGTTACGTTAATCAACGAATCTGACGATTATATTTTGAATAAAATATTTAATTTTAAAATCAATAAAACATCAAATGTAATCGAAAAATATCATTTTGACTATAATTTTGTGAACTTCGGGATTTAAATTAAATTATTTGTTTTTTTTTCTCTAACTTTTATAACAATAAATTATTAAAATATAGGAATATTTTATACCAGAGACCATGACCATTTTGTATCATAATGTTTGGATAATTAATTTATGTTTATGTTTTAAGTATAAGTTCAAAAACCGGATTCTCCTAGTTGGTTTTCGAATTTTATAAATTTCTTCAAAAAACGACAAATCCTGTAAAAGGGGGTTCTTTTAAAACTCTGTAATAATTTCTTAATTTTAAATTTGTCTGGTTATTATTTATCTACTTACTTATCTATTAATTGCAATTAATAGTCTTTTCTATATGTATTTTTATTAGTGATCAAATTCTAATTATTATTAAGATTAACACTAAATTAATAGAAGAGTTTTGTGGAAACAACTTTTAAACTAATTAGAAAAAAGTACATTACAAAAAAAATAAATTGTAGGTGTCCATGTATAAGCAATTCACTGGTAATAGGATATATTAATTTTAATGTTGGCATGAAGACTTCAGAACTTGCAAATGGACCCTGCAGACACAACTAATCCACCACTTAATCTCTCAAAGTGTCGTTCACCATAAGTACACACTCATTAATAATCAATACATAACATCGACGTTACTATTTATATTGAAAGCCTAACTTAATAAAACCTATTTAGTTTTTTTTTTGATAATATCTATGGTATAATAATTAGTATTGATATAGTAATGGAATGTATTTAATATATAAATTAAAGAATTGTATATAATAATTATATATTTGTTTGTATATTATACAGTTGTATGGATAATTCAATGATATTATTGTTAATTATTATTAAAGTAAACATAAAATGTGTATAATCATCAAAATGTATACATTTTACAGTCAATTTGTAATTAACTATTTAAATAGTCCTATATTTGTTAAAAAATATAGTTAACTAAAATATAAAAATCTTAAATAAATATATTTTGTACGTTTAGAGTAGGAAAAGAAATGAATTATAAAATTAAATATTGCAATTTTATATTTTAACTTCCTAATTTGACAATTAAACTAAAATATTTACAAACTTTCAAAACTAACAAATATGACCTATTCATTTCTACCTGCTACACATATTTTCTTCGCTTATTTTTGTTTAATGATATATAAATAATGAATTTTTATTAATAAAATAAAATAGAAACTGTTCATTATTTGTGCTCTTTGAAAGTCTTTCAGCTGAAATAGTAAGTCCACAGGGAATA
The DNA here is from genome assembly GCF_001412225.1 of Nicrophorus vespilloides. Taxonomy (NCBI): domain Eukaryota; kingdom Metazoa; phylum Arthropoda; class Insecta; order Coleoptera; family Silphidae; genus Nicrophorus; species Nicrophorus vespilloides. The sequence goes on from NW_017096889.1 coordinate 17,013, forward strand.
TTCTGTAATTTACATGGTAAAAGTTCATTTGAGAAAATTGATACCTCTTTGGTTGGTAGCAACTAACTTATTCCGTGGATGAATTCTAAAGGTTTCAATTTGTGCATCACAGAATCGTTACGATCCTGCCTTTCGCAGATCCTATATGTACGTATGAAATTTGTTTTTACTACTAGAGAGTTTCTGTAATTACTGCTGATTTCAACGCGGACATGGAAATCTGAGAAAACAAAGTAGTTTGCATAGAAAAATAATTATTCCGTTTACTATTATGTTTTAATTAGTTCTGAGCTGTATTCATTGGATGTGATATATTTGTAAATTTTAGTAATAGCGTAAGTTTTTTAGAGGTAAATATATCAATATTTTCATTATGTGCTAATGTCCTTTTGTTAATATATGAAATAATATTAGATTACAAATTATTTATTATATAACTTTTTATAACGAATTTTACTTTTAAAATATTTTAAATAGTTTTCATCTTTTAATGTAGCTAATGCAAGCAACAACAAAAATAACTTAAGAAAATATATAAATAATAATTTTGTGAACTTTAGGATTTAAATTAAATGATTTGTTTTTTTCTCTAACTAATGTTATAAAATTATTAAAATATAGGAATGTTTTATACCAGAGACTATGACCATTTTGTATAATAATGTTTGGATAATTAATGTTTATGTTTTAAGTATAAGTTCAAAAACCGGATTCTTATAGTTGGTTTTTGAATTTTATAAATTTCTTCTTCTTCAAAAAAAAAACGACATATTTATCTAATTACTTATCTATTAGTTGCAATTAATAGTCTTTTCTATATGTATTTTTATATGTGATCAAATTCTAATTATTATTAAGATTAACACTAAATTAATAGAAGAGTTTTGTGGCTCACTTTACTAACAGATATTTATAACGAATTGTACTTTCAAAATATTTTAAATAGTTTTCATCTTTTAATGTAGCTAATGCAAGCAACAACAAAAATAACTTAAGAAAATAAATAAAAATAGAATTATTCTTACCTAGTCAACTTAACCAACCAACTGCTCCTAAACCGCTTCCTTCATAAAGTTGCATACATTGCGCCGATGCTGTAGAAAAGAAGAAAATTCATTAGTAGCTAATTAAATAAGTAATTAAGATATAGAAAAAACTCGTTTAGCTCTTCTTCGATTAACGATCATTCGATATAACAAGGTCTGCTAGAATCCTGTAAACACTCTAAATTTACCTAGTTATTATATGTTAATATAATAACACTGTTTTGTTTAATGCTTGTCGCCTGGAAACGCTAAAGGAGGTTTTACTGTATAATTATTATATATACAAACAAAAGTGGTTTCGCGGCCAAAAATCAAAATTTAAATAATATATATTTCGTTGTTAAATTGCTGAAATGTAAAATCTGTTTCAATATTTTAAAGAACGTTTCAGATCATTTATTCTAATTTCAACTTTCACAATTTCATTACAACAAAATCTCCTGATTAATTTGTACAGTCTAATTAAATTTTATGTTTTTACATTATTTTCAAACATAATTTTTTGTAACTTATTTAAATATTATTCTCTGTTTCCCTCGTCAATAGCAACAATTTACTATTCGTTTAACTTTCTAATTTGTTTCACAATTTTATCACTTCAAATTAACGTAAAAGATACCCTCTTTATTATATATTAATACTACGTCTTTGGTAAATAGTCCAATTAAACTCAAACTAGACAATTAGAAGTAAAGTTAAATTAGAAAATGTCTTTGTACCTCAAAAATTTCCAATGATATAAAATACAAAAAAAAACTTTGCATTAATAATTTACTATAGCAGCAGTTTCCAAACATATGGAAAATGTTAGTAATTGAAATAAGAAAATTAGCATAAAGTCTGAAAACCACTCTGATATACTATAGTATAACTAAAGACGAACTGCATGGATAGCAGAGGTATTCTTGTTATTGGAAAATCTCTTTGTAATTGTAACATTATCACCTCGAAAAGTTGCAGTAGTGTTTAAAACCACCGAAACGGAACACGCAACCCGACTGACGAGTAAATAACTCATGTAAAGTGCACGCTTACCATATTTCTAATTTAACAATTTGCATATTGCACAGATAGTGTTATTCGTGCAGTCGGAGCATTTGCATGACCCAGAAAATCAAAGATTTCCTTTCGACCACCCCGCAGTTCCACGTTATATATATTTTTTCTCTCTCTCTCTCACTCACTTTTCCGCGTCAGGTTTCACCCCTGCGCACACTGAGATATACACATATACACAGGGCTAATTTATTAGCACGCCATTACACGTTCCAAGTGCGACTTGGAAAACATTCAAATTTACAGCGTTAGGTCCTTTCGGTGCGGGCATTGCATTGTGTGTGCGTATATATGTAATACCCCCTTAATTAAACTAAGGATTCTTTATATTAGGACAAAGGCCTTAGGCGTAGGATCGAATGTCTTTTTGGGAGGCATTTTATGGTGGAACCGTTTCGACGATGTGTACAAATATAAAGTGGGCTGTTTAAAATTCGCAAGGGTTTGAGGGAGGTTTAAATTTAAATCGTCTAACCTTAATTTTCTATTTTCCAGTCGTTTACCGCAGAACCGATCAGCGGATCCATCACCTACAAATTATTCCGTTGCTTCTACGTTTCCTCATTGTTCGTTTAACTTAGATCCATTCCGCTTTAAACCAATTCAATGATCTAAAAATTTATAAAAAAAAATCTATTTGAAATAATAAAATTTTGACATTTATTATATCATAATATTAAAAGAATTATACTATTTTAATACGTATATACGTAAGTAACTTTCATCATAGTGAATATTTAGAAATGTAAATCGGCAAACCGGGGTAAATTACACCAAATAAGGTAAAAGTTAATATTGGAATTCGGTTCTCCACTCATCATATCTATTATAAAATAATACTTCTGTATAGTCAGTATAAATTATATATACTTACATAATTACATATGTATTAAATGTTTCATTGGTTTGTAATTGCCCAGTAATCCCATTTAATTATAAATAATATATTCAATTACGTTGCACAAAATAATACACTAGTTAATTAAATGAGCACACACATATAACAAATACACAACTCAATTCTCATCATTGACACCGAAACAAAGCACTCTTCAAAATCAACTAAAACCAGTAACAAAATGAATTATTAGTTAAAAATTTTAGGATTTTTACTCGTATAGTGAAACATATTCAAAAATACACATAATATCATACATATTATCATCGTCACTCGTTTTGCAAATTGTAAAAAAAACATATTTTCTTATATAAAAATTGTGTAGTTTCTAATAATTAATGAATTGATTGTCGTATTGTTTTTACATAGAATATAGTCCTATAAATTTTGTCAAAAATGTGGTAAATTAATTAGTACTTCTCATTTTTTTTTCTTTGATATATTGTAAATTGAAAATGTATACTTAGGTCGAAAGATAAATAAATATATATAAATAGTTTTAAAAAAGAAATAAACAAATTTTGTTTAATCTTATAGATATTATTTAATGTAAAATAAAATGCATATTTAGCTACTCGCAAAGTTTTCGAGTGTAATTCGTACATCAAAGATGAGGAGAGAATAAAAGAAACGAAAATAATTTTCTGCTTTTAATAAGATATTCCTCGGGCAGTAAAATATTTAAAGAATCACAAAAGTTTCGTGAAAAGAAAGAAATTTTCGTTTTATATTTTTAATATGCAAAATAGAACCGCTATATTTATAAAATGCAAAACATGAATTATTAATTAGTATTTCCGGGAATTGTAAAATATGCATCTTACATTTCGATTGTATACATATTATTCTGTCGACTTCATAATACATTTTAATGAAATTATGCAGTTATGTAATAATGATATCTATTTTTATAAGTGCGAAGTAATAAATAATTCATTATAATTTGATTATATAATTGCATTTTTAATTTTAATATAGCCTGTGTAAAATATGTGGCGCAAATGGTTAATTTACTCTATATTATAGAAAAAGTTATAAAAATGGATAAAAAAAATAATGTAATTTCACTTTTAAAACTTTTTTTTAATATTATTTGGTGGATTTGTTGTGATTCTTGGTGTAATTGAAGAAAAATTGACTATTTTAAATATGTAATTATTTATGTTATCGCAATAAATTTAACTATTTTACAAAAAATTGTATGAGAATCGTAGTAAAATTTAAGGAATGTTAATAGATTGTTGAAGAAAGGCAGGTATAGAAGTCGAATAAATTTCGGCATTGTCATCAGATATACAGTGTCGGCGATGAAAAATTGCGGAGCTGTCGCGAATTCTGGAATATTGAATGTGTGAATAGAGAGAGGGGTCGCACTCATCCTCTCATCCCAATATTTTTTTCCACCGACTTTGGATTCGTTTCATCTTAAGGGATTTCATTATTGGAATACTCAATGAACGCGACGGATCCAACCTTTATTGATAGTGACTCTTTAAGCAAATTCTGTATTTGCACGCATTTAATACCTTCCCGCATTATTGACGTTTCAGTTTATTTCAGCGAAGGAAAAAAAAAGTGAAAGAGAGAGAGAGAGGGAGCTTTCGAAGAGGGAACTTATCTGATGTTCCATACTAATAACTTTTATCGGGGGATGGCAATTTATGATATTACATCCTGGTTACTACTAATATCCAGGATGTTTCGCAATAACTTCCCCAAATTTTATTACCAGACCTATAATTAATCCGAAACATCTTCTATCAGCTAAGAAGATCGAAACGGAAAGGAATTACGGCGGCAGCGAGATTATTAATACACCTATTCAATGGATATGAATGATCATTCTACATATATATACATACATTATTCATACAATTTAAATTATCATCGCGCCTGTGGATTTTTGATTAATTGGCTTTCGGTGCTCGGGCCCAGGCTCAGCGGAGGCAACTGGAAAGAGTGAATGAATTAAAAGCAAGGGATTTCCCTTGATACATTCAAATTAAAATAGAATTCATGGATATGTATTCAAAACCTCGGTGACATCTCAAAATTTCCACACTGCATAATACCAAAAGCTTAGTCCTTAGCCCGTAACCGCAACACAGCTAAAACGTTTGTTTCTTCCGAAATATAAACATTTGAACTAGATTAACGGTCTCTTCAAAAGCTTTTATATTTGTTTAGTTTATACAAAATTGGACTCGATCCAAACCGTATTTATAAAAAGAAAAAAAAGTAATAATAACGATGAAATTCCACACTAATTCAGATGACACAATTTTTAATAGCTCCATAAAATTTCTGGCGCATAGTTTGAAGTCCAGAAATTCCATCGAGCGTCGAGCATTCCGCGCACGGATTAAGATTCCAATTATTAAATTAAATATTGCAAGAAATCCAATTTCTCCGAGAAGAGAAATTGAATATTATTATTTTATTTTATTTTTTTTTGGCTCGCATCTGCGATTGCGGCACGGCAAACTTGAGTTAACTAGAAAAGTTGACGAATGACTCGTCGGAAAGACAAGGAAAGCTGCCGGAAAAGCTCTCTTACAGTTGGGAAACGACGAAGGATGGCGGCGGAGAAGCTGCTTCCTTCCGGCCAAGGAGAAAAACTTTTTTATATTGACTCGAGTCGTGCAGTGAAAGAGAGTAGGATGAAAAACAATATGATGCATGGAAGGAATATATTATTCTATTTAAGTTAAATTAAATTTAGTTGGATCGATTAAACCTAGTTTAAAGTACTAGACAACTTTCTTCGTTTCTTAACTTCCAATACATTATTTCTTTTTTTTTTATCTGTGTGCTCTCCGCTCACTATCCTCGGGCAAACTGCGAGCGGTTTAAGTTTACTCGTTTTTTTCTTAGCTAAAACTTTAATAGAATACTCTGCAAGCAACTATCTATATAGAAAATAGAACAGTTTGATTGACGCATCACTATTTATTTTCTTACGTAGTCAATAAGAAATAAAATAAGTTGTATCATATTTTATTAAACATTAATAATATTAATAGCAGAAAATCTAGTGGACTTTTCATATTGGTTGATAGTTAAGCATGAATGGGTGACTTTACTCACTCGATGTAATTTCATATTGGCTTACTCTAGTCGAAATGAAATGAATATATATAAAAATCACTTCACAACATAATCTAGGATACCGGACTAATCGAGGGTATTAAAACCCAATAAAAATAAACTACACAAAAGAAGACTTGATTGTGAAAAGTTAAGAAATAGATTTTATTTTCTAATAAATTCACTAATTTCTGAGAAACCGTACTATTTGAAACCGAACTAATCGAGATATACAGCACTGAAAGAGACTTGACTAAAGAAATAAAAAAAAAAGATTATTATAAAAAAAATTGTTGACTAATTTTAAATTTAGTTTATATTGAAATATTTAAACCGTACTATAACGAATCCGGACTATGCGAGTTATTTCTATAGTTATTTATTAAATACAGCATTTGCTTAGCAATAATCTTATGTATATAAAACATAAAAATTAATTAGAAAAAAAATGTAAATTACATAAAAATGTTTACAATTATTAATAAAAACATAATTGAGATGTATTTTCTAATTAAGCAGCGAAATGATAAAAAAGGTTAGTTAAATATTAAGGTTTGGCCCTGTGCGGCTTCAGAATCTAAGTGTGTCGCAAAGTTCTCTATAGACTATCATTAATCTTATTTGATAGCTAACATTAATTAATAATATTAATTAAGTTATTTCTTACCCTACGAGATCATTCATATTACTTGAAATGTGCGAGGTTATCAATATTGCTTTCATTCAACGCATTTCTTGTAAAGAAAAACAAATCTGTAAGTGATCATTTCTATTATCAATATTAATATATATTATATGAATTAGGATATATTCATTATATTTAATTATATCTCAAGACAAATTTTATTGTTATTGCATAAATTGTCAAAAAGTGAACATAATTAAGAACGCCCGGATTTTTAATTAATATTTTTATACATATCTTTGTTCTTAATTAATAAATATTTACAATAATCTAGACTAAAATTGAAATAGATATAAATAATATACTTAGTCGGAAAAATATTTGATTAAATTTATTTATTTTGATTTGTTATTTTCTTTACATAATTTATATTTATTTTCAAATTATTTATTAATTTACCAATTATTAATCACTCTACTTTGTCTATATGATTTTATATTATATTTAAATTTATGTTTTCTATACTATTTTACATCTAAAACATTTACCCGGCACATCCACCAAAAATATTTAATTATAATGAATAAGGAAACTTTCTTCTACCCATAAAAATACATATACAACCGTAGTCTTTCCACCCTTTAATACCTAATTTATCAATATTTATTACACACAACTATAAATTGAGTAAATAATTTCATACTTGCAATTATCTTATAATATTCTTCAATCAATAATGTTTTCTAGGACGTTTGTAATGACTTTATTGTACACATTTTTTAACGGTAGTTAACTTAATTAGACTGCATTAATTCATATAAATGTAATAATAAAAACTGCGCTTCACAACTTTTCCGGTACTAAATCATGGCGTGGTAAAAATAACGGAAAACATAAAACATAATTAAACTCAAATTCTTAAACAATTTGTATCAATTTTCTTTACGTAATTATGACGTTTTATCTAAATAAAAATGTTTATTAGTAATTACTTACAACAGCTATATAGCAGTGCCTCTGATAGTGCGGGTAATTGGTTGAAACCGGACTAAATAAACCGTATAAAAAATGTTTTAAAATTTTCAAAACGAAATATATTGAATCCGGATTGATATAAAACGCACAGTATGAGGTATTACTGTATTCTGTTGTAATTTTATTCATAATTATCAAAATTTGTTTATACTTTCAAAAATAAAATTACTTAAATAATTACAGGTAATAAATACACGAATCGTAGGCCTTTGCGTATTGTTTAATTCAGTTTGTAATGTAAATCGATCGAGTTTTATTAATATTATATATTTTAATTGTTTTTCAGTCGAACGAAACAGGAATTTCGGATTTAATTAAATTAAAGTAATACGCAGTTCGTTACATTCTGAACATCCAACGACGCTGCACAAAATTTATATTATTCATTTAAGCCTCTTCCGTCGACCACAAAATTTCACGGGAGTGTCCACCGCATCCACACTAATTACATTTACTTAATGAACCATCCTCTACTGCATATTCCATTTAATAAATGAAAGAATGTAAACTCCATGCACCGCGAAATGAATATAAAAAAATAAATAAATTTTAAAAAAGAATACGGTTTACACGTGGTGCATAATTCTTTGTCGGGTTTTATGGTCACTTTCGCCCAGCGTTCAATTACAATCCTCATAGTGCGATGCTCTGGTATTATGCAATTATTTAATGCAAACGTGCGTTAATTAGCTTGGCATTCCGTGTGGAATCAATCGGAGCGTTAAATTGTAAAGGGATTTGTTTGTTTCAATCGAGCCGTATTGCTCCAATTTTATTTGTTTGCTAAGTGGATTGGGATTGGTTTAAGAGGGTGTTGTTGCAGATGGTCAAATTAATGCTCGTTCCAGTAGATTGCACATACCTACAATTTGGGATTACTTTGTTCCTGAGCTGAGGAGGAGAAGGAGGTGGGCTTTTCACACCCCGCCAAGAAAAACTACTTAATGATCGATATCGATACCAAATCCAAATCAAATATAACTATTGTTCAAGTGTTTATTTCTTGCGTAATCAAAAAAATTGTAACATATTTTCATTTAGTTAAAATCGTTGCAATTAACTGAATGATAAGTGGTTAAACATTAATTATATCTTATAGATATTAGTTTATTTGAACATATTAATATTTTTGGTAAACTTTAGTTTTGTGTTGTTTAAACTTCTAATTAGTCTGAAGAGGTGTTAGATGGTTTTCGAGCGGTTGTGGTCGTTGGAGAATTGTTGGGGTTTCTGCTCTTCCAGAAAAATGTTACATGCTATAGCTATATCATCCGCTCTTCTGCATTATGTTATTTCATCTCGCGCAACTCTTGCGCACAGTATATAGGATTGGATTCGGGCGCTCTCGAATTTTCGGTTTTAATTTTCTTTGAAATTTCCGCTTTGTCGATGATGATCTGAATCGAGGGATTGATGGGTTTGCGGATTGTCTTTTACCTTGCTCAAAATCCACAGTCTATGTCATAAAAGATGACGCACTCAACACATCCGGTCATACCGCACTATATCACTGAAATCTGGCGGTCTGATAACGGCGTCGCGACGCTGCTCTGCATTCTGGTCGGGCTCGAGCCATCTACTGCAGCAGCAGCAGCAGCAGCAGCAGGGTCGCCGCCGGGACGCCAGAACGGCGCGCTCCTTGCGGCACCTCCTGTAACTTTTACACATTCAGCAGGATACGGTCAGGGGGGAAATTTTTCAAACTTATCTCATATTCCATAAACACATATACATTTTCCTCGACGCAGAAGATAATTGATTTAGTACAAGAAACAAGCAAGCAGACATAGCGTGAATATGTATAATCCTTTAATTCAGTTATTTAAACCCAAGATTATAACTTCAATCATTTGAATTTTAGAATAATAAAAAGATATTTAATAACTGTACACTAATTATGTAAAATAGAGTATTTATAAATAAAGTCAGTTTAATTTTGTTATCAATTTCAAAAGACGTACGTTAATGAAGGAAAAGTTCGAATAAACCTCATAGAAGAACCAACAACGCCTAGGATTTATTCTATATACAATATTCTTCAACTCCAATATTCCCCTTTTTTGATATTCGTCCTTAATTTTTTGTTTGATATTCGTCCGAAATGGGATATTCGTCCCACCACTTACTTAACCGGCAGTCAACTGATAGTTTGTTGACCGGCTCAGTCTCGAGCACTGTGTTAATTGTTATAGGAAAAATTGTTTGATATTCGTCCTTTTTAAACCATTATTTGACAACATTTATGAGTAAATCGTTTATTGGGTTATTAAATTTAAATTTAATTATTTATTAACTATTATTAAATTAATTAAGTTTTTTTTAATTAGATTTTTTAAACAAAACTTTACTTAAAAAAAAAGAAATTTTAATAATTCAAGAGATATTTTAGAATTAGGTGATAATTAAATAAAATAATAAATCTTAATAATTCTTTGAATTTTATAAAATAATAACAATAATCTTTATTGCAACAAAATTAAGAGAAAACTAAATATTTTTTCAAACAATAATACTAATAATATTATATATGAATTTTTGCCCTTTTAATTTAATTAAATATTGATTTTCTAATATTAAAATATGTCTATTTCTGCCAAAATGCGTAAAAAAAACATTATAGAATGTTTATTTAAGTTTTAATTTGTTTTACGTTTATTTTACCTAATATGTATGTAACAAATTGAAATAAAAAGATAATTTTATATTTTACAGATAGATGCAGGCAGAGGCATCATAAGAAATTTAGCGGCTTTACTACAAAGAATAATTCGCCCCTTTTCATAAGAAAATACATGAAAGCGCAAGCAAACTTACCGTCCCAAAAGGCGGACACCCCAAGGCTACAGCCCATTCAGTGCTGTGATTAGGGTGGCCCAGGATGCAAGAATACATAAAAATTAGTATATAATTGCACTTAAGTATCTTTTATTTTATAAAATTATTAACTAACAATAATGTGCAGAATATTGATTTTTTTTCAAATCATCTAAAAATATTTATTAAATAATTAACAAAAAAAAACAACAAATTTCAGTAATTGTACAATTATAAATCACAAGAAAAATTGATAATTTTTTGGTTAATTACCATCTTATATTTATATTAAAATATGTAGATATAAATTTGCAAAAAAAAAATATTAAATATATTATAAAATGTTATTATAAAACTTGCTTAGTTACTAAAAGATATATGATCCCAATTATATAATTCATTGAGCAACTTTAACATTCATATAATTGAATTATTCCAAATGAAACAACGACAGTCTTTCATATAATGAATATTGAATAGTTTTCAGAAATTCAGTTCAAAGCTTAATCTAAAGAATACATTCTTCTAAATAGAAATGAAATGACGAAAGTTATTCATGGAATACATTGTAATAATTTCCAAATTGTAACATCAAAAAAAAAATTGAATGCAATGTAACAAGCAGGTGTGCATAATTGCAACAAAGTGAAATTGAAACGATAGTAGAAATATATTTGCATGTGAGCGCATGCAACATGCAAATTATGCGTGCTATAGTATCTTAAAATGGATACTACTGGGCTCGTTGCGGTGATTCCGTTGCGCCAATCGTTATACTGATTTATAAATCCATCTAGATCGCCATCGGTTTGCATCAACGCGAAACGAACGTACCTATTGCTGTATATATAACAGTCACAATTAACTTTACGCGTGTTAAACATTTACTAAAATGCAAACTGTTCGGTCGACATCATTTGGTCTTTCTTGCGAATTGATTTTATTCAATGAGTTTACAAAATGTGCTAATATCGAAGAAAAATAGAACACATTTAGTCTACATACTAATTAATTAACAATAGTTTGTTAATAAGTAACAATTCATATATATACCTCGATTAACGAATATAATGCGAAATAACTTCGTTAAATGAAACTTCATTTCAACCCATCATCTTCTACATTCAATATTTTCCCTATATTCTCTTCATAGGCATTTTTTTTACCTATTGATTGACTTTCTTATTTTAGTACATCTCCTAGTCATACTCTGCGCCTAAGTACATGTAAGCATATCTTAGTAACTTTATTACAAGAAATGTTAATCTTCTGGTGTCGGCGTAATTTTTTTCCAAAAATATTGAACTGTCATTTCTTCCTTATCATTAACTTCAATTAAATCAAGGAAGTCACAATTACAAAGAAATTCAATACTCTTTTATTTCTGAACAAAATTGGTTACCATAAAAATGTTTATCAAGGAGTTAATAAACCCATTTTTCTATTTGTTTTTCATATTACAGGTAAATTATGTTTTTTATATAACTTCGATATTATAGTTATCTTTAACCAATCCAAAAAATATAACATTTATATACTTTATAAATATATTGTATGAAAATTGTAATGAAATTATAGTTATATGTTATTACTGTAATGTAAGTATTTCACAGACAGACTGCACCATCTGGGTCAACCGCAATCTTACAGTGTCCAAGCTCGAAGCGGTGGTAATAAGTTTTGAAGATGTCCTGTTCCTCTGCACCTGTTTCATCTTATATTTTACATTTATGTTTCTCCTCCAGTATGTCTTTATGCATGCAGACAAAGTGATACATTAATATCTATATTTTCTGAAAAAATGCACTTTCTCAACTATATAATAAATGCAGAAATATAATTAATAAATGTATTTATTTTTAAAATCATAAAAAAAAAATCATTTTTCAAATAATATTTAATAATTTATTTTGTTACCTTAATTTGCAGTTTTTTGCTTAACTTTTTCTTATATTTCAATGGGTATTTGAGCTTTAGTAAGGATTATTTATTAATTAAACCAATACCATTTGTAAATTATATAAATGATTATTATTAATATAAAATTTGAGAGAAATTTGAATTAATTAATGAAAAAGTAACAATATCGATTACAAATTGGTAATAATGATTACAAGTAAACGAACAATGCTAACACACTTAATAATAAAGCAAACATGGGTTGAGTGCTTGAAGCAAAGTTGTATACTAAATGAGCATCGAAGAAGTTGTCAATTGTATTATAGAGATGTGGAAGAACACTCTTCAAACTGTGGTTTTCATCTGGATAACTCTGAAATATCGAATACAAAATAATTGAATGTTCGTACAATTTCATTGATATTACCATTTGCTGGAACGGAATATTCTTGAGTTCCAATGCCTTCGCAAGTAACATAGAATGTTGATAATGGACATTATCATCAGCATTACCGTGCACCAAAAGGAATTCTGATCCGTTAATCTTTTCAGCGACAGCTGTTATATCAGTCAATTTGTAGGCATCTTCGTTGTCTTTCTTCTCTCCCATAAATCTTTCCGTGTAAATCGAATCTACATTTACAGATGAATTAACTTAAAGTCTAGATCAAATAATATCTTATTAGCTTACCGTAGTTTAAGAAATTGGTTACAGGCGCAACAGAAACACCGCACTTGAAAATTTTATGATCCTTGTCTTTAGCCAAAGCCCAAGCGGTAGCAAAACCTCCGTAACTCCATCCCCAAATGCACACATTCTCGGGATCAACGAAACTTAATTGAGACAGCAATTTCCTATATAAAATCAATATCGTTAGGTTACTAATATATTCGTATGATTGGTAATCGCACGTACTTGGTAGCTTCAATCTGATCTTCAATTTCCAAAGTTCCTAATTTCTTGTAAATCCTGAACTGGTTAGTGTTGCCTCTTCGACCACTACCGCTAGCATCGATCAGGACATATACGAACTTCTTGCGGTTAACCAAATGCTGTTCGAAACCGAAGGAGTACGCATCACTGATTTGGTTCGATCCTGGACCTCCATATCTAACAATAAACAAAATTATTTAGATTTAAGAATTCTCAATAGGCTTTTATTTAACGTACACATTAACGATCACTGGATACTTCACTGATTCGGAATCACCACCTGGAACGTATACCCTCGCAAATGCTTCATTTCCATTAGTTAATTTAATAGTTAAATCTTGCGTTTTGAATTTATCGGGTTTCGCGGATAATTTTTTCCTTAATTCTTTGTTTTCCTCCAAAGTAATAAGAGTAGACTAAAAATCCATTACAAAATTAATTTAAGATAAAAAATAATTATTCGTTAATAATACATCAGCTAATTTGGAAATGTAGATGCTAGCTGGTCCTGGTCCACGGCATGTAAGAACTGCGTAACTCATATCTTTATAAAAAGATGCGTCAGCATATTTACATTTTCCTTCCGGAACTTCCAAGTCACATGTTAAACAATTTGGTTCGGTTTCATCTTTGTAGTTGCGTGAATATACATGTTGTTCAGTGTATTTCTTTGGACGTGAACCTGAATAGTAACTGTAAACATATGAGATTTTAAAGTAACATCATTCTAATTGGGCTGAAACTAATAGTACTCAATGATATTGGATACAGATCATTTAGAAAGTACTTACACTAGATCTCCAGATACGCCGTGAATTCTTGTAACAGCTTGGTCTTTTGTCAGAACAACTGACTTTTTGTTGGCGGTGTAAACAAGACTTGAATAATCATTATCGTATTTAATCTGGAACATCTCTGTTCCTTTAAATAATGGCATGTGTGGTTCCAACCAACCATCTTCACTGGTATATGTATCCATCTGTAATGAATCGAATAAATGCAGAAGATCGTTAAAACTATTATGTTTCTATCATTACATCTGTACATTTAGTTGTCATTATATCACATTCCTTCAATGAGCCCTCATTTTGGATTCTGTTGGTAATATATGCGGTTACTATAGAATTGCTGAACCAGGTAACACCGAATAAAACAAATTCGTTTGAAGATTTTCCTTGTTCGATAATGCTCATCTCTTTACTATTTTTGTTCTGTACATCGTACACCATTAACTTAAAATTCGGGTTTTGAGTGGCTACCTGTAATAATTGATATAAACATAAAGAACCAAATCAACTACGAATTTTACCTTTGGATATTTGATGGTATTAACATTGGGATATTGATTGGTAAGATCGCCATAGGTGATGTAAGATAAATCCTTTACATTATTGTCAGTGAATTGGATGAAAGCCAAGAACATATCATTCGGTGAAAACCACACGGCAGAACCACTGGCGAGAACTTCTTCCTCGTAGACCCAATCTGCTACTCCGTTAAACGTGTCAGCGTTACCTTCCATTACCTGTACTACATCTTTGACATTTTTGGCTTCCTTGATGTAATATAAGGAATTTTCAGATACATATACCAACGCATTCATGGAATTTGACCATTTGCACAATTGCAAAGGTTTTCCTTCATTAATTTCTTGAACGTTTCTGCAAAAATATCATAATATAAAGTGTACCAAAAATTCTCTCAAAATTTAGTTTAATTAATTATTAACTTACTTTCCATCATAAACTGCGTATTTGGCGGTTTTCGAATGTCTGAAAACCTGAAATAATATATTGATCATTAATATTTACTTCAGTTTGTTGAAGCAATCATACTTACAGCATTTTCATCATGTCTAATCAAATACAAATCATTGAGAGGGGAAATAGTAACCACTGGATTTTTATATTTTTCCTGTAATTTAAAATTCAATAATATATAACATTGATGTTTGAAAATTCTTCATAATTACCAGAAATGATTTCTTTAGCGTTTCAGCAGTAACTTCCGTGGTAAAATCATAAGTTACGTAATCATCTTCGAGTTTGTAAAATAATTCGTGATCTAAAAAGAAAATGGTATGAATGAAGTATAAATATTCATATTACGCAATGCATCATTTACCTGATCGCCATGTCCCATTCCAACCGCTGGAAGCAAAGGTTCCTTTGAGGAAATCATCTAAATAATCGGCACGAGTGTACGCGCAAAGCGCAACGAGGAAAAAGGCGAATTTGATCATGTCGATCCTCATCCCAATATTCGACTGGAAAATATATGCTATACCATTTTGTTATATTTACTGCTTATTTTATCTTATCAGCTACATAATATACTACCCAAAAGCAACACACTTAATAAAAAAATAGTATACGCATATGGTTACGTTATTAACAACAAAAAATATATTAATTAACTAAAGCAATATGAGTGTATCTATTAAGATTATAGATTAGGAAGAATAATCTTGCTTTCATCGTTCGTAGTAATTTGGATGAGTCTGTTTCGATACAATCAAAGAGCGTCACCAAACATTCGCGATAAATATCTACAAAAATGTATACACATAACATTTAAAGTGGTTGCTTTCCTTTGAAATTAATCATTGTATAAATTTTATAATGTTTCAATGTTTTCAAAATTAATTCAATTTCAATAACATATTTTTTTATTCCCGTATATTTTGTGGCGCATACTTCTGAATTTGGTGATAAGATACTATGATGTCTGATGATTTTAAAAAAAGCGCTTAACGTAATATATCAGATCTTATTTTGTAATTTTAGTGTACTTACTCTTATAACACAAGTTGTTTGAAAATATAATTGAATGGTTATGAATTTACTATATGTTTATATCATGTTTACAAAATTATGTTCCAGATTGTTGGTCTCACAAATGCAGCAAAGTAAGATTAAATTCCCAGCTTACACTGCGAAATGTTATTGTGATTACATAATATGCAAATTTAGTAGTCTATGCTGATAAACCGCAGTGATCTATGCCGATAATTAAAGGATGATTGATGAATGTAAAAGTCGTATTTCCAAATATCAACATATGTGTAATTATTGCTTGAAAATGTTTGTCAATTATTAGAAGAAATATTATTATTCCACATATTGTAAATCTACAATGAAGTGAATGTTAAAAAAATACACATAATATGTGTAAACAAAAATGATGTAGCAGACGCGCAATCCGGGACTTCTCTTCTCATCGTCGTTATGCGAAACGTCGCTCGGTGAGCGAGTAATTTTACTTACAATTCGTTTTGCTCGTTAAGCGAGGTTTCACTGTATATTTTCTACAAATAGATTCTTAGGTTTAAAGGATATAGAAATAAGACTGAAAAAAATAATTTTGTTGTAATTTTACGTCAAACATTTATGTCAAATTGAGGAATTAATTTTAATTCAGGGATACAAAAGCAGATTAAATGAGATACGGAGTTTTTAGTAAATTAATTGTCATCAAAATATCTTATCTTCTCATCATAATAATATCAGTCGTATGTTTTCTATACAGATATATTTTTAGATTTTTCAATATACATTAATAAATATAAATAAAAAAGAGAAAGTATAAAAAATAAATAAGAATGATGGCACAAGTGGAAGTTATTGCTTTGTAATGTGAGTTAAACTGTGTTTGTACAATTCTGTAACTTTACAAAATTTCATATCGCATCGTCGGACAAAAGAATGAAAGATTAAATGTTGTTGTTTAAATCGACACGGCTTCCGAATATTTTATCACAATGGTCGCAATGGAACTTCATCTCTTGAATGTCTTTTCATGTGAGCCATCAAACAACTGGACTGCGTAAAAGCGTGATTACATATTCTGCAAACGTATGGCCTTTCTCCAGTGTGTGTTCTTCTATGTGCTTTTAATGTACTGGAACCGTTAAACCCTGAAATTAATCCATTTAAACATTTATTTCTCATGGAATCTTTTTTTTTTACGAAATTTGATAAGATAATATCAAAGGAGATGAGCAATTCGATCGTAATTGAAGTATGTAATTACAGATAAAGACGAAAAATAAAGAACATACCTTTATGACATATGTTACATATATGTGATTTTTCTCCGGTGTGCGTCCTCATATGTTTCGTAAGTTCATTGGATTGACAAAACGATTTCTGACACACGCAACATACGTACGGTCGTTCTCCTGTGTGCGTTCGAATATGAGCTATTAGATTGGAACTCGTGGAAAAAGCCCTTGAACAAAGGTTACAAGGATGCGGCTTTTCACCTAAAAAAAAATTATTCTCTATTAATTATAAAATTTTACATATTTAATATACAAGCAGTAATTCATGTTTTGTTAGTATTATTAATTATAATTATTTAATGTAATATTATTGTTATTTCTGGATTTTATCTAAAAATATCCATTTTATCAGTAAAAATATTTTATCTCTTATAGTATAAAAAAGTAAGCAACATTCATCAACATTATAGCAAACATGAAGCCTATACATCATAATAAGAAATTGACAAATTTGCTAACTAATGTAATAGTAAATATATAACAACCTGTGTGTGTTCTCATATGTTTTTCCAGATCTTGTGCTTGTCTACAACCTTTATTACAGACAGTACATGTGAAGGGTCTCTCATCTGTATGGATTCTCAAATGTATTTTGTAATTACCACTATAGGCAAATGCTTTATTGCAAACATTACATTTGTATGGCATTTCACTGGAATGAGTTTTAAGATGTCTTGTTAATTTGGCTCTAGTGGCATAGAATTTATAACAAATTTTACACTGTTTACTATTGTCACCTTTAGGGCTCGTTTCTTTACTAGGAAGTTTCCTCTCCTCTTTGTTATCTAGATTCTGTAATTCTATTCCTGTTTGACATACTTGTACATTTTGTGGTATTTCATCAATCTGCTGCGGCACTATTATTTGATTGTGTATAACACTTGTGTTCTGCATAGGTTGCAGCGGCATAGGATAACTGCTATTAAAAACTTGAACACTTTCTAGTGGATAATCACTGATTGTATGCACGTTTTGAGGCTGCAAATTGTAGCTAACTCCACTAACAGGGTTTTGCATTGGCTCAAAGCCAGTCTGATTATGAGTGATTTCCAGCATTTCTCCACAATCTATGAATACAATATCCTGCTGTGTTGGCTGAGCTATCTGCTGTACGACTTGAGCTTCAGAGTTCTCAACTACTTTCTTCTGGTATTGCCTCAAATGCCCATCAGACTTCTCGCATTGCTTTTTGAACTGAATAGATATGTGCAACTTTGCTAAGCATTTCTTACATATTTGTGCAGGAAGACCATCATTCTGCCATACCTATAATACAAATTTTAATAAACAATCAAAAGTATTTTTAAAACAATTAATATTATTTACTTGCACTGAAGCACAGGTCATCAGCTTTTTAAACACGTTTGCTTTGAAAATCGACATCATTTGTCCTTCTTTCACACACACCCTACATACTTTATTAAAATCAAGTTCCATTACAAATAAATAAGGGTTTATTATATAGAAATATCTTGAGCAACGAACACAAAACTAACCCATAAACAAAACTAATACATTAAAACCATAGGCAACTGTCGGTTAAGAACTGTTATTTAAGTTGCCTATATTGAAACAATCCTAAAATCTCTTCAGTTCTTTTAAGAGCAACAATAAAATTCAAAAAGTAACTAAATTTTTGAATTCAAAATAATATTTTGTATAAAATTTGATACAATTTGTAAAAGAAAACTTGGTTTTAAACTTTTCTTAATTAAATGAATAATCCAGAAATAATGATCTTAATTTGCTTCATTATGTTTTTTAAGAGAAAAATATAAAAATGTGTATCATGCAAATGAGGAACAAATAAATATTATTATATGTTATAATTAATATATTATTTGTATGAAACACTGATATTATTTACATATTGCATAAAGGTTAATAATTAATGATAAATGAATGGAATACAATTCTCTACAAACGTTTTATTATTGTTTGTCTGTACAAAATAGAAATGTGTGTTCGAATGAGATGAAATCAAAAGTATCTGCAAGAAAAGTAAAAAAGATGTCTATGAACTAAAAGAGAGTTGAACATAATGTCATGTATGAGTGATATAGGAGAGCTTGAATGTAGTAAC
The DNA here is from genome assembly GCF_001412225.1 of Nicrophorus vespilloides. NCBI lineage: Eukaryota > Metazoa > Arthropoda > Insecta > Coleoptera > Silphidae > Nicrophorus > Nicrophorus vespilloides. The sequence continues at coordinate 36,553 of NW_017096889.1, forward strand.
ATAAACTAAAAATGCATCAAACTAATGAATGGAGTTATATAATAGTTCGAACTCTGAAAGGAAATATATGGTTGAAATTATTTATTTAACATTTTCTCTATAATATGTACACAACATTCATACATAGTTTCGAAAAACAGTCAAAATGCAGGATAAAAATCGCCGTTAATTGTATAATACTTTCAAATGTAACATCAATTCCGTATCGCTTATTTGAATGAAACAATTTGATATTTATATTTATATATACATATGCACACAAATAAAAAGAATGAAAACAATTATAATATTTGTACGCAATTAAGAAAAGTAATAAACGATCGGACGCACACTGTAACAATAATAATAATAATCATAATTTCCATACACTTTCAATCGGATTATTTCCAAGTCGGAAATCCACTGTCAACAATCATTTGAAATATAAATATTAATTATGTATCTATCACAGAAAAGTAGATTTAACTATACATTAACAATAAAGTAGACATGTTAAAAGATTATGTTTATGTACAATTCCAATTCCTATAACGAAGCGATTTTTACCGTGCAATGTAGAACAGACGCATCCACCTTAAATTAGTTTAAACATTTGCTAAAGGTTTAGCGCTTGTTTAAAAATATTATTCAGTTTTGTTTTTATACAGCTGACGTTATTGCAATTCGTTACATCTTACTTATATACGTTGGTCTCTTGGGGACTTTAGGTAATTGCAATAGCGTCAAGAAAATTCTATGTATCCCTCAGAATATAAGTGTAAACACGTAGTTTTAAAGAAACCGATTTATACATTATCCGCGGGGACAATTGAATACGTTCCTCCCTGCGGAAATGGCGATAAGATTTATATTGTTTATTATACTTGATTCTTCTCTTCATTTACTTGAAGTCGCTAAGTAAAAAATAAAATAAAATCACTAAAGTTCAAGTGTCCGGTGATTTTTGAGCAATCAGTTTATGTATCCATTAATTCAATTTCAATTCGTTCCAATCTGTTCTCCTTCAACATTCCCCCGTAAATAAAATTATTGCAATGGATCACTTTAGTTCGCGTCACACACGCAGCTCTTCCATGGGGATGTTCTGTTTGCTGTTAAGCTGTGTGTTCTTTTTGGTTAAAGTACCGGTGTTGATCAATTGTATGCTGTGCGTGGACAGCAGCGGCTGATTCTCCGGCATGGGGTTGGACGTAAGGGTGTTAACATTGGCTTTACACAGTTTTGGCGGAGGCGGTGGACGCGGCAGTGTTGCGTTATTCTGTGGTATGTCGGCGAATTCCGGAGGCGGCAGCTGATGATGCGAATGGTGATGGCCCAGGATCGTCGCTGGATCACTCTTAACGCCTATGATGCTGGACTCTAGATCTCCGCAGATGTTGTTCGGCATCTGACCGTTTTCATTGCGCTTCTTTGCCTGTCCATGTCCGTTCTCGTTCATCCTAGTCTTGTCGCGTTGGTAATACACACCGGCGAAGATGAGAACGTTGAGGATCAACAGCGAACATCCTATTGCTATCGTCACGCTCAATGCCGTTGAATAGGCTGCGAAACCATCTTCGACGGGGTGGGTAGTTGTACTGGCTCCGCCGAGTTCTTCAACTCGCTCTGTAGAATCAATAGTCGGAGTTACAGCTGACGAATTTAGGGATATCTGCGTGGATTTCTGGTCCGGAGGTTCGATTGTTGTAAGTTTTCTGGGATTCAGCGACGGCAGCTTTGGCTGTGGTTCGTCGTCCGGAAGTTCGTGATGTGATCGCGGCACATCATCTCCGCCTGGTTTGTGTAGATCAGGAACTAAGTTTAACCAGAAGGACAGTCGATGTGCTCGGTAGTGATTCTTCAACTTTGGTTTTGTATCTAAAACAAAAATCACAAAATATTATTAATTCAATCGAAACATGAGAAACCTGTAATAACATTAACACAAACATTTTTTAATTTGATAATAAACCAATAAATCTGCAAATTCAAATATATTTCCTATAAATTATTTACTATAACCTTTCTCTTCGATTGAAATTTACAAGATGAAAAAAAAAAAACCGCCAGGTGTAGCATTTTGATTGCATTTGCAATTTAGAATATCCTTCGCGTATTCAATATCCTTAAGTGCTAGTTTTCTGATGGTTCGGGGCTTCGGGAAATCCATCGCACCATTTAAAACCCATTCGAAAACGTTACTTATATAAATTCGCTTGTCAGTTCGATTTCCTGTAGAGATTATTCCCTATAGCAAACGCAAGATACTACTTGAATAGAGACAACTTGAATAATTGATGCGTGGTTTCATGCAGACTGCACAACATATATGACAAAACCTATAATCATCCGTCAATTTTCATATTGATTTATGATGTACAGTTTATAAAGAAAATATTATAGTATAGAAGAAAAAAACAGTGTAGACTGTTTGTGTTTCAACTGTTATTATAGAAATCATTTAAAAGAAATTGTTATATGATACAAAGATAGTCTTACCTAAATTTAAATATTTCTTGTGGACGGCTTCTAAGCAGTCCATTCAATATTCTTGAAGCGATTCCTTTCTTGTCTAGCGCCGTGAGCAATATCGGCTTCCTGCGGTTCGTTAGGATTCCTTAAAGATGGATTTCATAATTAGTGGAATTTATGGAAACTGGGTCTGCGAGTACGTACCCAGTCCTAGCGAAATTACTCCAATAAATCATGGTGGTTTCTGCAAGTAACATCTCCGACTTCGTGTAGTTCCGCCCGAAGTGCGTGAGGCCCCCAACCAAGGGGGCCCCGAAGACGTACGGCAATTCCTCACCGTGTATACATCCTTGTCTCTGTAGAAATAGACAATAGTGAAGTTTGAATTGCACTCTTAATATAGTGATTACATAAGTTTTACCTAATCCTATTTAAAATTTATTAAAAGGCAAACACTCTTACAACTTGTATTCATATATTATTAGCTTCTGATTTAACATATTAAATTTGTAATTCACACTAACAATTTATTATATTAATTGAAGATCAATAATTATATATTATGTAACAAATAATGAATTATATTACTGTAATAATATTGACAATACTGTATCAAGTCAACCTCTTTTCAATTGGAATATGTCAACAGTAATAAAAACAAATATTTGTTGGTACTCATTCATTATTTAACGGAAGTCTCGTTAAAAAATATACTTTTTCATAATTAAAGAGAGAAATCGATAACTGAGGCATTGCGAACTTGAAGCTGTAATTAAAAGTAAATAGAAAGTGTGGCTTTCGAATGGACGTAATTGAACCGGTAAATAAAGTTCAGGATTTTAAAATTCAGGTACACTGTAATACCAGTGACTCCGTGGCTCGTTTACTAGGTATGCGGACTTTCCTGGCATTAAATATAGATACGCATGGATAACCTTGTTTTCCACGACTCTGCAGAGCAATTTGTAAACATATTTGTTTTGTGCGCAGTGTATTGCTGTTTTATAGCATCTTTTTTTTTTTCTAAAATATATGTTTTTTTTATTGCAAGAAATCGTTAAATTTACTGCTGCATTCACACAGTTTTGTCAGTGAATCAGATCCATACGGGGTTTGTTTGGGGACCACTAGACTTTTGGGTCCCACGGGACATCTTGGGGCCTACGAAAATTAGTTGAATTACAATTCAAGAATGTACATTAATTCTAAAGTTAATTTGCTGACATTCGAGATCCCGTTGTCATCTAATTAACTTGTACCTAGGGCCCACGACAACCCTTATGCATTATCAAATACATTATTATATTAAAAAAACTTGTAGTCTCTTATCTTAGAGGAAAACTAGAACTATACACTTTATAGAAGATGAATTCAGTTGACCACAATTAAATTATCTTTCTGATACAATAATTTTACTAGATTGGAAAATGTATCTTCTTTTTAGTAGACATTGTATTGACTTTCAAAACTATTGGATAAATAGATTATATTATTTAATTATCCTGCATATTTTTCTAGTTTTCATGTCGGTATGATTATCAATTCGATCATGAAAAATATTTAGAAGAAACTTTAAAATCTTAAAATATTCCAACTTTTATCACATCAATTAATGACAATATCAACATGTGTATGTAAAACATAAGAAGTAATAAATAATTACAGTTATTTTTGCAATCATAACGAATTTGGAATTATTTTAGTTTGTAATAATTCTAGTTGGTAGTTGATAATTATATAATAACAATAACTTTGCAATGATTTTTTTTGTATATAATCCAATTGGAATAACTATATATTTAATTACAGTTGTTTGTTACTCGTGATTCAATGATAACTAAGCAACAGCATGTTCAATTACTTTAGAAACTAATTCCGTGCGAACAAGTAGTGTAATCAGGTGGCGGTGACACCTTTAATTAGTCTATAGTCATTGGAGTAGACATAGACCGTGGATTTGGTCGTTATTAAATTAGCCATTGGTGTATTAACGGCGGCACCAGAACTTTAAGTTGATTAATTGGCACGAGAACGTATCCCCTAATTAGGGTTAAGACCATGTGAAATCAAATTTCCATGGGCGAGATAAATATGGAATACCTAGAGGCGCATAAAGACTTTCCGTCCCGACTTTCCATTTATATTAACAAGTTTGGAGGGGGCGCAAAACTCAAACGGTTCCCGTGATATATTAATATTGGAAATTTAGTGTGCGGCGCGAAATTGCATTACCCAACCACCCACACATACATTACATGCACATACGTGCAGAAATTTATGCATTCCACCAAAAAGTTTTATCTCTTTATTGTGTGTATATATACTTAGCCATACACATACATACACACCAGTACTACTACCTTTCGCATATAACGTGTCACGAAGAATTATCTTTGGGTAACTTTAGTGAAACTTCTCCGGAAAGCAAACTGTATAGTTTGTTACTTGGGTCTTACCCTATCTGCTGTATTTTGCGTCCGCATCTTCTTTCACTTGCTTTTGTTTCTACAGGCTTTATTTATTTATGTTTTTTTTGTAAAAGAACTGATGTGCACCAATAAAGCTCAGGATATTCTAGACAGGTTGCAAAAGGAAGCTGCTCTTCTCTTAGATATCTTTCAGTTGCATTTTTTACGGGACTCCACTCTACATCGATTTCCGTCTGTCGCCGTGTCCCAATACACTTTTTATCTTATTTAATTCTCTTCCTTCATGCTTCAAATACCTCAAAGTTTTCATGTCGATAGCGAAACAACGCTCCGACTTGGCTTTGATCAAAAAAAGATTCAAATTAGCATTCTTCAACCTATTTTACACCTCCAACTATATGTAAAATATTTCGTGAAACAGTTGTCGATTAACATATAAATTTTAACTAATAAATAAGAAAAAATAAATAATTTAATGTTATAAATTTAAGAAAAATTTGACGTGGAAAGAAAATCTGCAAACCGGCAAAAATACGTAGAAGAACACTGATTTTCATATGCTTTAAGATATTATTCAATGTCTCAATCTAAAAGACGTTATATAATTAATGAACGTACAAATTACACTTAAGAAAATATTGTATCTGCGAGAATATATTTGTCTTTCTTTAAATATAAATTATCTACAATTTAATTATATAATATATAAATAAACGTAATGTGGGCGCATGCCACTAAATGAATAAGTTCATGAATTTAGTATACTTCATTTATATAAATAAAAAAGTTTCAATTGTTGTTCAGGTTGTGTACATTACCAGCGGTAAACCTGTTACCTCAAGTTATACACAGCATTGTTGTATGTTGAATAGTGCGTTAAACTTGAGACGTGGTTACAAACTTATATCGTCACGCTTTTGGGTAGTTAGTTGTTTAGAAATGTGTTTGATTACAGTGTTCCAATTACGAAATTTACTACATGGTTTCTATGAATTTCATCACTTATTGATCATCATTATTATACACAACATAAGTACATTATATAATTGAAATCAAACATCTTTGGAATCAAAATAAATATATTTATATGTATTCAAAATAATTAATATTTGTTCATAGCTTTGATATTCAAACTAATGAACTTGTATTTCCTTTTACTAGGAGGAATCGCATCTAATCTGATTTTTCACTACTATATATTATGCAGCCTCTTATTATACTCTTCAATATTTTCTTGATTTTTTACACTCTATTACGTAATTATATTATAGGACAAGCTACTCTTAATAATGTTATTCGTTGCATTCTTACAATTTTCGTGTTTTCTTTTAATTAAATCTGATTTATTGTCGAATGAATGTTAAAAATAAATTTAAATTTCATTGTGTTTCATTTATATTTAATGATATAAGTTTTTAAAATTAGTAAAATAAATGATTAAAATATATATTTTATGTATGAAATAAAATATTCTGTATTTCATAAAATACATTATTTAATAATGTTATGTTATATAAATGCATACATAAAATTGTTTCATTTATAAATATGTAGTTTTAAGATTATTTTAGAAGCGTTATTCTGTGGAGAAGAGAAGATTTCGTATGTAAGTAGAAAATGCTATGTTTGAGGTGAAATGACAGAATGAAACAAGGATGTGTAATTTGAGAATGGTAAAGGAAGATGTGGAGTCGAAATGCTCGGGAGAGCGAGAATGAAATATACGGTATGAATAATTTAAGCCTGGCCCAGGAAATGGAG
>NW_017096890.1:0-2352 GCF_001412225.1 Nicrophorus vespilloides
GACACGATGAATCGCAGTGGTTCTAAAACATCGTGATGAATCATCTGCAGCTGCGAACGCATAAACAATTCCTTATATGGTCACGAAAACGTCGTTTCTCTGCGTCGATGTGAATCAGCGGTTGCTACGCATTGCAATTGTTTAAACAATCGTTGTTACGAAAACGCCCGATCTACGACACGATGAATCTCAGTAGTTCTAAAACGTCGCGATGAATCATCTGCAGCTGCGAACGCATAAACAATTCCTTATATGGGCATGAAAACGTCGCTTCTCTGCGTCGCTGTGAATCAGCGGTTGCTGCGCATTGCAATTGTTTAAACAATCGTTGTTACGAAAACGCCCGATCTACGACACGATGAATCGCAGTGGTTCTAAAACGTCGCGATGAATCATCTGCAGCTGCGAACAATTAAACAATTCCTTATATGGTCACGAAAACTTCGCTGTGAATCACCGGTTGCTACGCATTGCAATTATTTAAACAATCGTTCGGGTAATTTCGTCGACTGTTTCGTATCGCCTTCCATGATTACGAAAACACGACTCTTTTACATCGTAATTAGTCATCTGTTTCATTTCATACATAGTGTGGAGGTAAATTGTTAATTAATTAATTCAAAATTAATAATGAATTAGGAATTGATATAATATTGATTGTGATTCTAAGATGTGTGTTTTACACTTTACGTAATTCAGTTCTAATGAACATGAGAAGGAGGAGGGTCGTTGCGTTCGCCGAAGTTTCTTCCTTAGTTTTAGATGAAGTTCGTGGGTCTTCTCCCCTCTTCGTTCGGACTGGTCAAGGACCAAGGAGCAACATGAGAGGAACATCCCTATTATCCACCAATTTACAACCGTTTAACTAAATATCATCCATCCAACCTTAAACGATTCAACAAACCATATCCAAAACCAATCGAAAACTGAAAATTAATTAATTTAATTCAATCTTCGAATACGTCCTTAAATATTCAATTTAATCAATTTCTTTTTTTCTATTAATGAATAATAATATTACAAAAAAAAACTTTTAACATAATTAAATTATCAAAATATTGATAAAATTGCAAAATCTTATAACATTGGACATAAAAGACAAAAAATTTAAATAATTAAAATTTTTGGATACTTTTGACGTATTTAAATTACAAATAACTTTGTAAATGAAAAAAATAAACTTTAAAATTTAGAAAAAAAAATAATCTACAAAAATACAAAATTCAAATAAATTGAACATCTATATAATTAATATTGACTTAAGAGATTTTCTGTTTAATTAAAATTATTTAAAAAAAAAATCAATAATTAAAATTTGGATTAGGATTTGAATTCAATAAAATTCTTTAAAAATTAATTGATTTTAACTACAATTTTGAAGGAATTTCAACTTATTGACAAATACTTTAAATAATTAATAACTAAATTAGTATTCAAGTAATTAGCATTAGTTAAGATTTGAATTATACAATTCAAGAAAATTTGATAGTTTTCGTCTTCATAAATGTAAATTCTTTAAAAAAAAAACAGTATGGAAAATTAAGATATTTTAACAATTGCGAATAAGAAGTTGCATTTAGTAACACTACAAAAAATTAATAATTATTTTGAGAATTAAATTAAATTTTTCAATCAAATGACTAAATTTCTTTTACAAAAAAAGAATAAGTTGATTGGTTTTAAACGACTGTTTAATTCTTTAAAAAATAATTGATTTTAACTACAATTTTGAAGGAATTTCAACTTATTGACAAATACTTTAAATAATTAATAACTAAATTAGTATTCAAGTAATTAGCATTAGTTAAGATTTGAATTAAACAATTCAAGAAAATTTGAGAGTTTTCGTCTTCATAAAAGAAAATTCTTTAAAAAAAAAACAGTATGGAAAATTGAGTCATATTAATGAAGATTATAATTAAATATAATTCTTGAAAATTAATTGATTTTAACAATTGTTAAGAAGAAGTTTAGAAACACTAAAAAAGTTATTAATTATTTTGAGAAATAAGTTAATTTTTTTTAATTAAAGTAATGAAATTACTAAATTTATATTACAAAAAAAAAGAATAAGTTGATTGGTTTTAAGTCTATTGATTTTAACAAATGTTAAGAAGTAGTTTCATATAAATACATTAGAAACACTAGAATAATAATCAAATATTTTGAGAATTAAATAAAAAAAAATCCAATCAAAGTAACTAAATTTCTCTTAAAACAAAAGTCGATTGGTTTTAAACGAGTGTTTAAAAAAGGGGTTGCGGTGTAAACACTTTGTTTTTTTTTGTTTTTTTTTAATTCGTACAATACCCGACGAAGTGCTAGTTGCTTCATTTATGTTTTTTTTTTCAC
>NW_017096891.1:0-3114 GCF_001412225.1 Nicrophorus vespilloides
GGGTGGATTTGGCAAGTTTAATCTTGAGGCCAAGAGCAGTCAATCTGCCAGAGAGTTGGACCCAGCCAGTTCTGGCACGTAGGATGATCGGAGGGGTGCGGGCGCTGCTGATTTGCGGCGGAGTTACGTTGTTGTTGGCCGTTGCATAATTGGCGGGAGCTGGTTCCTCGCTCTCACTTGCCGAGTTGGCGCTCGGAGAAGCCCTGGCACTGGCGCTGGTTGGAGGGCGCCTCTTAGGGGAATTCGCTTCAGGTGAACGTCTATGGCGTTTCTTGTGGGCCGATGCACTGGCGCCTTCGTCCGCACTTGAGTCGCTTGTACACGAGTCACTTATCGTTGCGCGCACAGAGGGGTTGAGTCGCGCACTGTTCGGGCGCGAAGTCGTCTCGGGGATGAAGCTGGGGTTGCATGCCTCTGGTCCTGGTACCGTTTTGGTGAACTCGGCGAGTTTTGCCTGCAGTTGCTGGTTCTGTATGGTGAGGTCCCGAATCTGCTGTTCGAACAACAGTAGTTTGGCCGTGGCTTCGGCATTCACCATGTCGGAGAATGCCGTGTAGTCAGCCGCTGAAAAGGGCTGTTTGGAGTTGGGCCTTGAAGGCCGAGGAGCGTCGTCGCACTCGTACTCCATTGTTGAGCACTCACTGCACTAGCACTAACTGAGTCACTATCTCCGGGGAAAAACACTTGGGGGAAGGCGAGAGCTGGGGTTGCAAGCAACTGCACCAGCTCTGGGGGAGTCACTGGGGGAAAACGTGTCACGTGGGGGAGCAGAGCATCACTGGCATGGCGCAAGCACCGCGGCAGCTCTGAACTGACTTTGCACAACACAACTAATCACAGGGCGAGGAGAGGCACAATGAAAAACAAGAGCACTAACCTTAATCCTGAGAGCTGTACTGGCACGTCCGCACTAGTCGACGAGTCATCCGGAACTGTGAGTTTTGTTTGCGCATTGCATTTTGCATTTTAAATTCTTTTATTATATTTAAGAGTGTTACAATGGTTATTACAGTAGGTTAGTTATGTGGCTTTTTGCGAGCTTAAGCTCTTTGAGCCATTACATTAAGCGGTAAGTGGTAAAGATAATTAAAAAAAGAAAAAAAAAATTTTACATTAATTGGTACAAGTTAACTATAATTAAGGAATTTAGGGTTTATGGTGTCCAGAAAGGACAGGATGTCTGGGTCTTCTGAAGGGACGCTGCTTGCAAGAGCAGCAGGAGGGAAAGGGATTTTATTTTTAGGTATTTTGCACAGTGAAGCTGTTGGTGGAGAGACAAAGAGGGATTTGGTGTGATGGTTGCGTGTGAAGATTCTGGCTGCCTGTCGCCCTTGTAGTGTATTAATGTGGTCTGATATTGAAGGGAACGATATTAGGTTGTAGAGTTCTGAACTGGGGTATCTGTAGTGGAGTTTGAGAATCCTCCGTAAGGCCCGTCTCTCGCATGTTTGGATTTTGTGGCTGACTGATTTAGATGTTATTGTGAGAATGGTTGAAGTGTACGCGAGGACCGGCCTTATGAAGACTTTGTATGTGTGTAGGAGAGTGGCGACGGAGCATCCGCCAAGGGATGTTCGTAAGTTGGAGATGAGATTTATGCGATTTCTTGCTGTTTTGACTGCCTTTGATATTGAAGGACGAGGGAATTGGATGGTAAGTGGGGTTGAACAGAATTTTTGAACCGTGTGGTGGCGAAAGCCTATCAACTGGGATTTAAGAGGGTTCGGTTTTATCCTCCACTTCCTCATCCAGTCTTCAAGCTGGGTGCTTGCGTCTTGGAGGGCGGAAATTGCTGTTTCGGCGATGGCGTGAGACGCCCAGATGACGGTGTCATCAGCGTATTGCTGGATGTGGCAGAATTTTTTGAGGCTAGTGGGAATGTCGTGGCAGTATATATTGAATAGTATGGGAGATAGAATGGCTCCTTGAGGGACCCCTGCTCCTATTTCAAAGGTGTTAGAAAGGGAGCTCCCAATTTTGACTGCTGCGGTTCTGTTTTTAAGATAATTGTGTATTATTTTGATTATGTGTGGAGGGAAATTGAGAGAGATTAATTTTTTGATTAGTCCGCCGTGCCAGACCGTATCAAATGCTCTGTGTATGTCTAGAAAGAGTGTAGGGGAGTAGTGTTTAGAATTGCTGGCATTTGTGACGTGTGTAATGAAGTTGAGGATTGCGTGTTGTGTGGATGTGTTTTTGGTGAAGCCATACTGGTGGTTGGGAATAATGTTATTTGAGGAGCAGTGGAGGAGGACTCTTTTCTTTATTGACTTCTCCAGCAATTTACCCATTACTGGAAGGAGGGAGATGGGACGGTAGGAGGAAGGGTTCTTCGAATCCTTTCCTGGCTTTGCTATCATCCTGACGATTCCATGTTTCCATTGCACAGGAACGTGACCAAGTGATAGGCACGCGTTGAAGATCTCCGTCATCCACTCGAGGGTTGGTTCAGGAAGCCTCTTTACCACCATCCATGAGATACAGTCGTTACCCGGAGCAGAGTTCTTCTTGTGTTCAGCTAGGTTCTCCTGTACTTCCTCCAAGGAGATGGGATCAGGGATAGGGTGGAGTTCGTTGAAAAGGTTGAATGAATTTATTTCAGAGTTAATTTTTAAAAAGAAGCGGTCATCGAAGAGAGGATCATCAAGACGGCTTGCAGATTGGAGAACCTCCGAGAACATCTCCGCCTTCTCGCTGTCGAGTATTGGCGCTGGGTCTCCTTCAAGAGGGTATTCTTGAGGAGGGCGTCGATTGGTAAGGCGGTTGAACTGTTTCCAGAAAATCCCCCCATTTCGGTAGTCCAGCTCCGCGGTGGCGGTGATCCATTGCCGCTCTCTGTGAGCTCGTACCTTGAGCCTGGTAATTGCAACCAGTCGGTTCCAGGCTGTGCGAATCTGGGGGTCGTTATATTTTTTAAGGGTGCGGTATAATTTCCTCTTTTCTTTTATTATTAGTAGAATGTCTTCAGGGAGACTGGGAGGACGGTAGGAGCAGGATCTGATGGGGACGTTGTCTTCGATTGAATTTTTTATTAGGGTAGTGAGTGCTGATGTACTGTGCTCAAGTTCTTCGACGCTGTTAATGGGGTCTCGACGTTTTTTTTTTTTTTTTTTT
>NW_017096891.1:3122-3416 GCF_001412225.1 Nicrophorus vespilloides
ATTGTAATAGGTGGAGGAATGTCCTCGTTGCCCTTTTATCTCTCGGAACATGTCGGTGAATGTTGAATGAGTGAAAACTCTACCTTACGGCACGTGGCTCTCGTTGAAGATGTAACGATTAGGCCTGGTGGCTCAGCTGGAGGAGGAAGGAAGTGCTATCTGGGAAGCGGTGATAACAATTGATGTCATCGGTGACGATGGCTCTTCTCAGGTGATTCAGGATACCTGAATCTATCGGACTTGGTGGGGAAATGCAGGCATGACGGTGGTGATCCTCTCCATCAGGGCTTGCAT
>NW_017096892.1:0-62394 GCF_001412225.1 Nicrophorus vespilloides
CCTTACATAATTCTCCCTTAATAATCATAGTTTCGCAACTTTCATTATTACAGTTATAATTTATATAATTCATAAAGGATTCTGCATCTAATTAGTTTAATATTTATTTTAAGCTATTAAACTTTTCAAATTTGTGAAATAAACCAAAAAAAAAATGATTAAAATCTTCTAGTAATTGAATCACATTTCTTTCTCTAATTTAGAAATAAATATGTAAATAATTTAATTAGTAAAAAAAGTTATATTTGTTTATATTAGTTAAACTATTACAAATTATATAAGCAAATGTCTAAAAGTAGAATTTTTAATAATTAAAAAAATGGATGTTAATATTTGTGTAAAAAAAATACATACTGGAAAAGTGATTGAAGTTGTCATAATTGTATGTAGTCATCAGTGGAAAGAATTTGACGGAACTTCGAATGGACTCAAGTTATGATGAAGACTTGAAGTATAATGAACGGTGGCAAAGGAGGAAACGCATCCTGCGGTTTTTGACGTCTGGTTTCTCTTTCTCTCTATCTCTTTCACTGTGTATCTGCGCAAGAAGAAGGACAAAACCGGACATACTAATAATTTTATAACAAATTCCATACATAATTCTCCCTTAATAATAATAGTTTCGCAACTTTCATTATTACAATTATAATTTATATAATTCATAAAGGATTTTGGACTAATGCACTAATTGGTTTAATATTTATTTTAAGCTATTGAACTTTTCAAATTTGTGAAATGAACCAAACAAAAATGATTAAAATCTTCTAGTAATTGAATCACATTTCTTTCTCTAATTTAGAAATAAATATGTAAATAATTTAATTAGTAAAAAAAAGTTATATTTGTTTATATTAGTTAAACTATTACAAATTATATAAGCAAATGTCTAAAAGTAGAATTTTTAATAATTAAAAAAATATATATGTAAATATTTGTGTAAAAAAATATTATTGAAATACATGCTGGAAAAGTGATTGAAGTTGTCATAATTGTATGTAGTCATCAGTGGAAGGAATATGACGGAACTTCGAATGGACTCAAGTTATGATGAAGACTTGAAGTATAATGAACGGTGGCAAAGGAGGAAACGCATCCTGCGGTTTTCGACGTCTGGTCTCTCTTTCTCTCTCTTTCACTGTGTGTCTGCGCGAGAAGAGTGTATTAAACTTTTCCCTAATTCGCGAAGTGTCGAGACTAAAAGTCGACCTACACCACGACGACGACGGCGACGACGTCCTCGATGCCGACGCCCCAAAAGCAACGGGTGCGAGCGAGAGAAAGAGAGAGAGAGAGAGGCCGAGATACCGAGTTCCTTAACTAGTTCAGCGCAAGTTGGAAAGAGAAAGTGCAAAGAACGTAAGTGTAATTTGTGTTGGCGAAGTTTAGGGCCAACTTTGGGTGGTGGTGGAAGAGGATGGCGGAGCAGGCAGTTCGAAATTATAAAGTTCAACTTTTTATAGGCTGACACATAAATTTCGCACGCGCGAAATCGATACAAAAGGGAACTCTGTTTACCAAAAAAAAAAACAATCCTCCGAGTTATGCCTTCCTTCTTTTGTATATTTTTTTTTCAAAAAATTCCTGCAGAAAATGTGTGTATGTGTGTTTTTTTTTTTGTTCTGCTGAGGGATCCAATAAATTCGGTGGCGATTTGGAGTCCGTAATTAGAAAAGTTCCATGGCATGTTCCCTATCGCGATTAGGAATATCAAGTGTATAAATCTGAAGGGCTCCGATATTCACGGACGTAATTCGGCGGAAGGTTTGCCGCCTGATTTTTCCGGTCTACGTTTCTATATGTTTTTTTTCTCTCCTCCCTTTCGACCCTTTTTTTTATACGCATACACACGTATCCGGGGGATAGGTGAATGTCGAGTTACTTAAATCCTTCGGGGCGAGGAGCTGCGAAGGAAGGGCAGGACTGAAGACCTCCGTCGTCTTCGTCGACGGTGGCCCTCCTCCATATATCACGTACCCTGTATAACACGTATGGTAGATAAATCACCGAGGTCGCATGCTGCTGCACCAACGTATTTTTTTTTCTCTTCCTCCTCCTCCCGTTTTGCTGTTGAACCTCTTCTCCAAACTACATTCCGATAACCATAATTCATTCCTGCCCAACAACAATTTCCACATCAAAACTCCATTACACGTTTAAATCCGATTTTCACTCCCTACCTCCCTTTTCACACCTCACCCATATCCAATAAGATTCATATCCCAACAACGCATAACAATTTTTTTATAAATTTATTCCACAATTTGTCTTAACTTTAATTTTCATCAAAAAAATATGATCTGTAGTCCTTATGCAATTATTTAATTAGTTTAGTTTTGTCTATTTCTTATTTTATAGAACTATTGCAATAAACAATATTACTTTTTTTTTATAGAAAAACAATTTATCAAACTGACTAAAGTATATTATTATTAATGACCGTATTAGAATATATTGATTACGAATTTGGATACTTTTTATAAAAAATCATTGAGAAAATTATTACATTTAATATAAATTTATAGGAAGATTTCCGATGGGAAATTTAATTTTCTTTTGTAATTACTTATGTAATTTTCTAATTATTGCAATGAAGACGTATTGTTAATCACTCTTTGCTTTTTATTAGTTATTTTAATTAGAATTATGTGAACATTGAGTAAACTTAACCATTCGTTTATTAGTCGCCATAGAATTATATATTTAATTCATTTTTACTAATTTCTTATAACAAATATAGAAATAAAGATTATTCTTATTTTAAATTATGTATAAAGCAAATATATGCATTTTTTTACTTATATAATAAACATAAATATGTAAATATTATACATACACATTACATAATTGAGCTTTATTTAATTGTTAATAAATAAAAGTTACAAAATTTATCCTGGCGCTTCCACCAAACTTTACGTTTTATACTATGATTATTAAGTATATTTTATGAAATTCCCTAAAATATATATGAACAAAAAAAATAGAGAACATTGAACGCTGAGTGAGGAACGTAGCTTCTATTGCGAAAAAAAAGGATATTTCCGTTTCGTGAAATAAGTTTTGTCAATTCTTTATAAATATAAAAGAAGTTAATTTTAAAATTTACATAATATAACTAATTGTAACGTTTTTTTTTGATAATTTTAACTAAATTTTGTAATATAATCATAACAATAATTATTAGTATTAATAAAGGTAGAAATACATTTCTACGATCAAAATTAAAATTTATATCTAATTTGATCATTTTTGAGAATAAAACGTTTAAATTATAAATAAATTAATATCTTGTTAACAGATACAAATAGTTTTGTTTTTAATACAATAATGACTTAATTAGAGAATAAATAGAGAATCTAGACTCTATATAAATTTATGTTAGAATTTGATTTAATTCTACTATTTTTGAAAAATTAAGTGTATATTTCAACTAACTTAATAACTAATAAACACATCAAGTTTTATGATATAATATTTACGTAATTTCGAAGTAAATATATAATATTAGTAGTAATTCAATGTTATTATACAGCTTTTTACTATATTGTTTGCATATGAATGTAAAATTTGTGATTTATTGTTGCTTTGTGAGGCAAATTATATAGTAAATTTAAATTTCTAAAACTTGTAGACTTAAGTATATCTAAATGATCTAAATATTACAAAAACTACAGTTAAAATTACTTTTGAAATTTGTACATCTAAGAATATATATTGGATTTGATACTAACAGATCTATAATATAAGTAGTAATTTAATGTAATTATACAGCTTTTTACTATATTGTATGCATATGAATGTAAAATTTTTGATTTATTGTTGCTTTGTGAGGCAAATTATACAATAAATTTAAATTTCTAAAACTTGTAGACTTAAGTATATCTAAATGATCTAAATATTACAAAAACTACAGTTAAAATTACTTTTGAAATTTGTACATCTAAGTATATATAATGGATTTGATACTAACAGATCTATAATATAAGTAGTAATTTAATGTAATTATACAGCTTTTTACTATATTGTTTGCATATGAATGTAAAATTTTTGATTTATTGTTGCTTTGTGAGGCAAATTATAGAGTAAATTTAAATTTCTAAAACTTGAATATCTAAATGATCTAAGTATTACAAAAACTACTTTTGAAACTTGTAAATCTAAGTATATATAATTTGATACTAACAGAAACTACAGTATTAATAACTTTTATGTTGAAAGTAAAGTAAAAACTTTTATTTCAAAGTATAACAAAAAAAAACTACAGAATTAATGTGAATTGAAATACAAAAATAAATGATAAACTATGAGATGTGTTTGATGCAAAGAAATTTAATCATGGAGCATCTGTGTATGTAGGCTAGCTAGGAATGCGGGGGTCTGATTGAAATCCAACAGCAGGATAGAGAGGAAAAAAGGAAGAATAAACAGGAGGCAGTAGGAAGAGGGAACAAGCTTCCCCCTTCTTGATCTCACCCTTCTAATTTATATATCAGTCAGTACACTCAGTCGAACACACGCACACACACACACACACACATGCACATATCAATAAGATCGTACGTGTATACGAATTGGATACACACATACTGTTAGAAAAGAGAGACAAACATGAGGCACAGGCAATGCTGGAGGAATCTGCATTAGGTTCTAAAACATGAGGGCAGTCGAAGAACTGGAGGTCCTTGGAAGCGGTGCCTATCGCGAGGGGAAGGTTCAGCCGAGGCCGTAGCCGCACGCGGGGGCAGCACACACTCACATCCTCGCAGATGAGAGGGTGTGCGTGCGTGTACATGTAGATGTAGGAACGCGCGCGCTCGTCCTTTCCAGAAAAGGGGGGTTGCATTTCGGAAAGTTTGCGCGCGCGTTCCTGCTTGCATCCTTACGCGCGCAGCAGGATAGGGTCCCGTTATCCTTCCAAGTCCTCGACGCTGCAGTTGCACTGCTGCGCGTGTTGCCTACGCACGACGCCCCAGTCGCGTTTCGAACGCCGTCGCGAACGCACACGTTTATATATATAATATACATACATATATATACAAAATATACACACACATATACCTACAAAAAAAACATCGAAAAAAACTTCTTTGCAAAGTGTTAACTGATTTCCGAAGAAAAGTTTCCTTGCGACGAGCATGAAAAGACAGTTTGTTCTCTGTTGGTTTAGCACAGTGTGACTTAGTTCAAATGACCAACAGAAACTTGACGTTAAGTGTTTCACTGTTTTAAAACATGTTAGAGACTGCACTACAGACAAGGTAAAAACTCATATTTCTAATACAAAAATATATTTTTATTACTGTTAAAATCCATATAAGAACAACTTATATAAGATTAGAAATATTTAACATTCAACCACAAGTGTTTCTTAAATATAAATATTTTTTTTACTAATTTGCCTTTAATATAATAAAACTACTAACAAACAGAACTACTAACAAATGAAACACTTACAATCATCAATCCAATTGGAACTATAAAAACGTTTACTTGAAATTTGCTAATAATATATAATTATATTATATTTAACAGGAATTTATTCTATAAGATTTTTTTTGTTTCAGTGATCATATTTCAATAAATATTAAACTTTGTATTTTATATATTGAATTGATGTCTGCAATTTAACATTTTTTGAATCCTTTAAAATACTGTAAATATTTGATTCTTTATTGCATTGCAATAGAATTTTATTCAAAATAATTCTAAATAATAGTTTGAAATGAATCTTACTAATTTGGTCAATAATTGCATATTCTGTTATATAATTCTTTTTTATTTTGATAACAAAATAATTACGATAGAAAGAAATTTTTATACTGAAAATCATAACAAATAATTTCAAAAAATAGAGGTAAAAATTTAAATTATCGAAAAGTTATAGAATTTGACTACATATAAAATTTGATATTTTATCTTTATATAACTTCTATATATTATATAGTTAAGAAAATATAATTATATAAGAGTTATATACAAAATAATATTATACAAAGTTTAGTAGATATTAATATAATAACAATAATATTAATTGTATTTAAATATTTGTATTAAGAACTTAAATATTACTAAAACTCCATAAATGAAAGCTGAAATTAATATAGTTATGAAATACATAATCAGAAGCGTGCGATATTTTATTTTGGTGATAGTTTAATGATGAATTTTGTACCTGAACATTGGCCGACGCGAAAAATCGCCGCGTTTCGAAGCAGGTTTCTTGCTGAACTGTGCGTTAAACTTATTTGGGGGTAGTGCGAAGCGCATTTAAAATATCGTTGCAGTTTACCTAAATTCACTAGTTATTTTCATAGAATCATTAAAAAAAAATGTATATATTTATTTCCTAGAAAAATAATTAGTTTCTACCTAAAGTAAAATTATTATTTATTAATATTAATTGAACTCAATATAAAAAAAAATAATGATGTATTGCGAGTTGGGTCAAATTTAATATTTAATTTGAAAATATAGTTGTAACAATTTTTGTGTGCAAACGTTAATAACTTTGTTATATTTACGTATAAAAAACTAATAAATGTAATAAAATATATTAGTTGTTAAAATATATTTGATATTGAAAATTTGATGAGTTTATTAAATAAAATGTATATAATAATTAAAAAGGCTATAGAATCATGTTTTTGTATAATATAGCTTTTATTGTGATATAATGAATTGAGGATATAAAAGTTTGCTCCATTAAATATATCAAAAGAAGATAAGTCTTTCTTTGGCAGAATGAAAAGAGCAACAATGTCCTTATTAAAGTAGATTTAGAGTGAATGTAGGAAGGAAGTACATCGATTCCACCTAGATAATTCTTCGCGTTAAAGCTGTTATCTTCTTAATGTAAGTTGAAAGTATCGCGGTTTGTGTAACCGGAGGGAGATCCAGTTTTCGGACGAAATACGAACTCGTGCGAATGATTCGGGCGAAATCCCCCGCAATTCCTGTGCACTACAGATAGCTAAAGTATCCCAGGATAATGCGTTTAATCCGGGAGCGCTTTAACTTTAGAACATCACACTTTCTTCTTCGGCCCGGCCAAAATTTTCGACTTAAACACACACACATACATACATACATATACGAACATCCTAAACTGCCGCCGCCCCCGCATCTACGAAACGAGCCGGCACTAAATCCACCCTAACTCTTGAACCACTCCACACTCGAAGTAGTGATTTCGATCAAAACGAATCCCAGCCAGGTTCAGATCATACTATGTTTTATTTTGTGCTCTTTTATAGATCAAGTCGAAATTTTGGATTCGCGCAAGTGAAGAAGCGTAAACTGGACGATAATCCGCCGAGCATGTCAACGAAAACGTACATCGAGTTGAAGGACGACAAGCGACGAAAAAAGGTGGAGGAGTCGCAGCTGATGCTGCCGCAGAAGAAGCGAGTACTTCCAGTTGGTACGCTGAGTAGTCCTTCGGCGAAGAAGAGCTTGAAGCTAGATGAAAATGTAGCAGATGAGAATCTGATCAGGGAGACGGAAGCAGCGCTGAAGACGTTGTCCGGGAGTTGGCCTGGGAGCAGGGCTTATAATAAGCAGGAGGAGAATCCGGCTTTCGAGAATCTGTTTGACGAGAAGAAGGCGAGCGTTAAATATTCGCCGACTTCGTCGACGACCAGCAGCAACGATAATACCTGCTCTTTGAAGGATATTATCACGTTGAGAGATCCGCAGGTTGAAGACGAGATGGGGTTGAAGAGGATCAAGATTAAGCAGGAGGGCGACGACGATTCCGATTGCGATAGCAGCAAATCGAAGCAGAGGATTAAGGACCAGTACGAACCACCGGATTTCAACGAGCTGGTGGACGATTCCTCCAACGAGTTGGAAATAGATATGTCGGAATCGCTCAGAGAAGATCAGGATGAGAAGAAGAAGGAGGAGTACCAGCCGTTCCTGAGGCCAAGCGTGACGACGTCGTCGCCGTTTTCGAGCACTTCCGCGTTTCGACCACCGCAAAGTAAATCTGGTGTGCTGGGACCTTATCCGGCGGAAGCCACGTTTGTGGGTTATCCTGGAACGCAGCAGCAGCAAGAGGAGAAGCCTAAGTTACAGCAGCTGAAACCAACTGAAGATCCAGTTATTACCACTTCGGCCGCAGCCCCTTCGAGCATTAAATCACCGGAGGGCACTGCGAATAAACAGTACACGATATTGCAGCCAGCGGGGGTGGCTTCAAGGGCGGCCAGCGCTCTGCAGGAGGCGGCGAGGGACGCTCCGACGGTACCTGCGGTGCCCAGCGCCAAAGACCCGATACCAACCACCAAAGTCCTACCAGGAACTCTATCACCGAACAGCCTAAATCGTGGCGGTGAGTCCTATTTACTTACTACTACTACTATTATGATTTTCTTAAAATTAACGCATTTTATTTAACGTTACGTGAAACATTTTTTCATTTCGTCATTGGGATTGAGCCGTTATGCGCGGTGCTTGGGTGTGTGTAGTGGGCGGGGGGTGGTTCTCAGGATAAAAATGTGAAAAAAACAAGTAAAAGAAGAAAGTAGGGCTCGAGGAGTGGGGTTGGTTTTTTCGTTGGAGGCGGCGGCTCTTGGGGGTGGCTATACTTCTCTCTCTCTCTATCTGCTAGTACGTGTATATGTGTGAGTGGGGGGCGGGTGGTGTGTTTCGCGTTTTGGGGGGTGGACTTCCAGGATCCGAAGAGTCCTAGTCCGCAGGTGCGGTGACCGACTATATCGGCGCACCCGCGCACCAGTCTCCCATTCAGGGGCTGCGGTTTCTTTTTTCCAAAAAAGATTTTTCTCGCGAGTCTCCACCCGTTCGTGCGCGGATAGGCCAGGATCGCCGGGGGCGGAGTTCCGTCCGCATCAAGAAATACTTATATTCTTACGCGTTCACATGTACATAGATAGAGGTCTGGGGGGCAGGCGCGGACCTCCGACGAAGAGGAGCAAAAAAAATATTATATATGTATATATGTGTATGTGTGTGCAGACCAACCCCCCACCGCCGCCCGAAAGACCTCCTTCGCTCTCTCATCCATCCCGCCGCCACCGCCGCCCCTCGAACACATACACACTCACACCTACCTACATTATGTACATGCATACGTACATACTACAGTAAATATAATATATAGATGAAAAAAAAAGTTATACATTTATTTATTTGCCCCTTCGCTCCACACGTACATATTTATATACCCGGCACCTCCACCCAAAGCAGACTTTAAGCTTCGTCAGCTAAAAAAAGAGAAAGAAAACAACTACGTAATACACCCACCATTTTTTACTTTTGATTATATTCAGGTTAATCAATAACTTGTCATAATACTTATTTATTTATTTCATATATTCGAAAATCGAAATGATTACATGTTTTCTTTAATCATAAATGATAACACTTTTATACAATATTACGAATCTTATTACCAGCAACAAATTTCAAATATGTAATAACATTTCTATTGCAAATTGAACGACTTGATTTCCAAATCATAGTAAAAGTAGATATGTATAAACAAGATTACTGAAAGTAAATTTTAAAATCATTAAAATTTAATCACACAATATATACTAATTTTTTTATAAATTATTAAAATGAAATTTTCTTTGAAAATGTCTATGATTTTGCGATGAACTTAGTATTCTGAAATCTGTAAATTGAGCGATAGCCGAAAGGGAACCGAAGGACGATTAATTAATTCCGACGAATTAACTCTGTTTGCAGAAGGGAGCAAATGTCCGACTCCAGGTTGTAATGGTCAGGGCCACGTGACCGGATTATATTCGCATCACCGAAGGTAAGACGCCTCCTCGATATCTTCCACCTTAACCAACTCCATCCATCCCTTACTCCATTAGCTATCTATCCAACATCATCTCACCACAAATTCAATTCGCAAAAGGTGTTTAATCTATTCGTTTCTCTATTCAGTCTGTCTGGATGTCCGAGAAAGGATAAAGTTACTCCAGAAAGTAAGTCTTCACTAAATTAACTTAACATAAGCATTATTACATTTGATCCACCCCGTTTCGCTTTTATTTTATTTTAATTATCATACAAGAAAAGTAAAAGTATTTTTTTCTAATATGTCGATTTCCTTTCGTTCGAAAGAAAACTCTGAAACACTTTTGCCTTTCTTGATTCTGTACTCTATGTATGATGCATAAAGTATGGAAGCTTTAGACGTTTTGCGGGGTAGAGAGCTATTTTGTTTATGTTTTAGTTAAATTGTTTATTTTATTTAGTCCCGCATTATTTTAGTAGTATCTGTATAGTTTGTACGCAGCAGAATCAAATATATGCATTGAGTATAAAAACGATGAAAACGTAATATATTAACTTGTTTTCTCTCTACCCGGCCGAATGGATTTGATTGATCAATTTAACTGTATCTTATTTATACTTTGATGTTTCTTTATACCTTTGATTGACTTTATACTCAATGATTATTTTTGATTCTGTGGTGCTGCGCAGTCTTGGCGATGCACGAGACAATTCTGAAATGTCCGACGCCCGGTTGTAACGGCAGAGGTCACGTGAGTTCCAACCGGAATTCGCACAGAAGTCTTTCCGGTTGTCCCATAGCCGCAGCAAATAAGCAGGCGGCGCGGGAGCACAGGTACCAAAGCGGGTTGCAACAGCGACCCAGCAAATCGCCGAGCCACGACCATATGGTCAACCCATATGGTAAGGATCTCGGAAACGCTCTTGCTTATATCCGGAATTATTATTAAGATATGTTTTGTTAAAAGTGATTTTGTTTTGTCCGCAGTGATGTCCTGCCAGGAGGATTACACCACCAGCTACGATAGCAGCAAAGACGATGTTAAACCGACTTACTTGATAGGTTACGGTTCGGTTTCCAGCACAAATCAAGACGCGGAAAGCAAAGATTTCGATTACTACAGCAAGAACCATTTAAAGCCTGACGGTAAAGTTTCTAAGGGTGAGAGTTGCGGGGTAAGCAGTCGCGGCGATCTTCTTGTACCGAAGACGGAGTCAAATCGTTCTTCGCCGAACGTGAGAAATTACGGGGATTACATTAACCAGGACTCGAATTCCTCTTCGATGTCCAGCGTGGAGACGATGAGCTCCAGAGGTCATCACCATCTGCAGCATCATCCGATTATAGCGCAGCACGTCGGACAGCAGCCGGGATACGTGGAGGACTCTCGCCACAGGTCGCCGTACCAATCGGAAGATATGTATCGATCAGAGCATTCGGTGCGCTCCTACACCGACATGAGCGATGCCATTGGTAGCGGAATAGCACGTCCTGTGGTTACCTACTCCAATGAGCTGACCGGCCGGAGCTACGATGTTAATTCATCCAGTCACAGGCCCTACGATCCGGGCACTTCGACGGCCTTCGAAAGGTACGATTCAGCAAATCAATGCAACCTACAGCAATCCCTCATAGCGCCAAGGGCAGCGCAGCAAGGGATGTACGGATACGGGAGCATCGAAGATCAACAGGAGCCCAGGTACCAACCGGACTCGCAGATCGGAGGACCGAATCCTGCTGCCGGTATGATGAAAACCGAAGCAGACGTCGAGAGTTCCGTGCCACTATATCCAAGGTATATTTTTCGATGAAAATACTTGAGTTTTATGAGTTCTTTTGTTGTTTATTCCCTTGGTCAACATCGAGACTAATATCTGCTTGTGTCTCTTCCCCCATTCTGTTTTCCAGGCCCATGTACCAGTACGATACAACCACGGGACATGTACCTGTGGGCTTTTCGGCAATAAACCTATCGGTAAAATGCGTAACAACAGCACAGGCACAGATGAAGGGCGCCGGACCCCACACGTCCCCCGGGGGCTCCGTTATTGATCTATCAACATCCAGCATCACCACCACAAGTCCACAGGTTTGATATTCTTTATAGACCATCATCTAAAAAACAATAACCTTTCATAACACCCTTTATAATTAAAACCACTTAATTACAATCAAATTCCAAGGAAACAATAAAAGAATAGATTTCAAACAATAATAAAATCAAATTCTCTCTTAATTTGATAATCTCAGAATTGTTTAAATATGAACAGAAAAAATATACAAATTCAATTAAGATTCTTATTTCGTAAATGGATAAGCCGGGACAATTAAGTAAATCATGGATAATTAAAATTGCAGGGATCAGCATGCACGCTGTGTGTATGTTTGGTTTTGCTGTGTGTGTGGGGGGATGAGGGTGGTTGTTTTGCGTGCGAGCGGACGAAGTGAATGTGTGTAAATGGGATCGTGTGCAGGGGGGATGCGAGGATGAATGGTTGGTTTGGGGGTAGAGAGGGAATCCCTTTTGAATAAGTAAAGCCGCAGTAATGAGTTGATATGATAATTGTGTTTCAGGTGGCGTACAGCTCCCCACATTACGGTGGTCAGCGAGTCGGGGGCAGTCCGCAAGCCGCCGCGAGCCCTCACCTGTCTGCAAGCCCCCAGGTCCCCAGTCCGCAAGGCCAGACCCTGGACCTCAGCGTTAGCAGGCTTTCCCACAGGTCGGTCACAGCTCCAATTTATTATTCATGAATACCAAATACTATATACATACATACATACTTCTGCGAGTGCGTGTATACATATGTGCTTTATGAATATATACATGCAGACAACGCTGCCTCTCTATGCCTCCAAACTCTTCAAAGGTACAAATACAGTAGATTTTACTAGTTGTGGCCTAGATGCTGGTTCTTTATTGAAGTAAAAACAAGCTTATTTACCATTTTCCGATAATAATTGTTGGAATAATTGTAAAAGCAATGTATTTGTACGTTTCTTCTGTTTTGGTAATTAGAGAATGGCGATGCTGTATGATTAACGGATTAGGTAGAACGATTAGTGCATTACCGGACTTGATTGAACACTGACTATTGTTATATTTATTTGTAAACGATGATTACTTGCTGATCAATGAAGATCGTATAATGATTACTTAAAAATAAATAAAACTAGGGAAGCTTTGGTCCGGTAAAAGAGCATTGTTTTTTCTCCTCCAGCAGTGATGCGAGTCCCCAGTACGGAGACGGGGGGGTACCTATACCGGTACCACCTGCTTTCGTAGGCGTCCGCCGCGAAGAACAAACGGAACCCGTCGATTTCTCAACCGCTAACGAACCCGTTAATTTTAGCGGCGTCCGACCCGTGGCGACGTTCGCAGGACCCGTCCTCGCCCCAGGATCAGGATACAGCAGGGAGTCCACGCCGGACAGCGGAGCCTCGCATTACATGGACGCGTACCGGGACACCTCAGGTAAGAGAGAGAGCAGCCGCCACCTTCGACGAGCAGAGCTGACCGATCAATCTCTCCGACAGCTTACGGACCAATGAGTCCTCATCCTGGCTATGGGATGACAACCGTCAGCGCTGACTACCCAACAAATCCGTACACTCCATACACAACGGGATACTCCTGCGCCGGAGGATATCCGAGCGCCGTCACCACCGGTTATCCTGTTCCACCTGGAGGATATTCTCCTGGACCCTGCTACTCAATGCCGCCCCCTCAGCATTCCATCGCACAGCACGACAAACCACCTAACAAGGACACAGGGTAAGATTGCAATCGAACCACATATTTCCCTGACAAATCACTGCGCTCATTCATTCATTTCATGGTATTCGCTTAATCTTATATTCTGGCTCACATTCTACCTCTACCCCTTACATAAATAACGGATAAAGCGGTTATTGACCAAACAAGCACATTCAAATCGCGTTACGCTCGTCAATGAATCTACCTGTGCGTTACATCATCGCCGCCGCCCTCGACACTTAAATAATACCTACTTCTCCCTCAACATTCCAAGCAATATAGATCCAACTTACTTTTTCGATCATTCTCACTCTCAAATAGTAATAGTAAAATCATATATTACATGATTTTAAAATTAAAGTATACAAGGACAAATTAAGCCATGTTACTCTAGTTTTACTAGAACTCTTTATTTATCAAAAAATACACAGCAATACATTACTTAACTGTCGATTATATAACATTAAAACAGAGTTAATTAATAGTTAATAGTAATAGTTAATAGACTGTGAGTCAATCTGTATATGTTCATAATAATCATCTTTAATGATTGATTACGATTTGGAAATTTAATTCATTAATCATAAATTACTAGTGAAGGAAATATTAGACATTTATCACTACACAATCAATCTTGTTATACTTAATTAAACTAATTAAAAATCGAGCATTTGTTTGTCAAGAAAAAAAAAATTGAGATAAACAACAATATCATTTATTATTTATTTTCTTAATTAATTGTATATTTATATTGATTAATTTGTTAATATGGTAAGAAAAAAAAATTATGAAGATTTCTAAATAATTTACAGACTATTGATTATATGAATAGGCAACCCAATTTTAGTTTGTTTGAGAGTATTTGTAGTTGTTTAAGAGGTGTAATTATAATTATTGTTATATAATATTTTTATTATCATTTTCAATAGTTTGTATTTTGATTTTTATTCAAGAAACGAGAAGTATAAAGTAAATAATAATTTCTATAAAGTTTGTGGTAGGCAACCAAACTTACACCTAATGGAAATTTGAAAATTACAATAACGTGTAAATGTTTAAAAGTACGTTTTAAAGTACTTGAAACTTGTTTTAAAGTTTTCAGTTTCAATTTAGAATAATGTTAAAAGTTATTTTCAAATATTTGGCGTCGATGGAACAGTTTATACCTGAAAAATTAGGGTGAATAAATTAATATTTGCGTGTGAAAAGAAGTTGTTTGGTGAATCATTTCTGTTAGTTGTTTACTAAAATTTTCACAACAATATTGAATTGTATTGAACAAAACAATTATTGCAAATCAGCAAATATTGTAAGTGAGTGATGTTGATGGAAAATAACTGAAGTTAAAGTGTTCGTTGAAGACTTTCACAAAGCAGATGGTAAAGCTAAAATAGAGGTATCCAGTAGTTTATGGGAGGTGACCTCCGATGGAATCTGGCCAATCGGCAGCTGCGGTTTGCTCAACTACTCCTTTTTCTACCTTCCAGGAGTTTCTTGGAATGTATTCCGAAATTGACGCGAAGAGAGAGAAATAACAAAAGATGTATCAGCGAAAAATCTAGTCTGGCCAGTGAGTCACGTGGATTTATCAGTTCCGAAACAAACGAGCGCGCATACACACGACGTTCGTTCTTTTTATCTTGGCCTTGAAACCATGATACCACGATTATTACAAACATGGAACAACGTACCGAGTCATACGTACGAATGCACGCATAACATTACCACTGTTTGTGTCAGCATTGACTAAAAATAAACGAGAGGCGCGCGCTTACTTCCTCCAAGTAGTTTGGAGGTACACGCATTTGCGAACAGTCTTCAGTTCAGTTGCTGTCGGTACATTAGTTTCACTCAAGTTTTTGGAAAGTTTTGTGACTACGTTCGGAGGATGTACGGAAGAGACTCGGATTCCTCGTCTCCGGAAGATTACGATGATGAAACCGATGAGTATAGGTAAAAAGCTGCATTCAACTATCTTTACATAATTTGTGCTACGCTTAATCAGAGCCCATCCACATCAATTAAAGTGCAATGATGAGCGTCTATGGTTAATAGAGAATTTAATAATAAACACAGTATACAAGTTTCAAAGTTGTGTGTATTATTTAACTGTATGCAACCAAATTAACTGGCAATTACGTTTCGTTAGGAAAACCGTTTTAATTACAGCACCTATGTACTTGTAGTCTGTACAAAATGCGGTTCCTCATAGTTCAATTAATTTTTGACCTAATTAACGTTCAATTTCATCGCTAATTACTTATTACAAGAAACAAAAAAAACATTTCAAAACTTTAACGTCAAAAGTTTTACAACAACTAAATTGAGTTTTTAATAAAGTCACTTTTTAACTTCATAGAAAATAATAAAGACCATTTACTTAACAGTAAATATCTTCAAAATAATGATTTACTAATTTTAGATCATTAAAGGAAGTCAAGTTGACTTCAAGAACAAAGAAACTCGATTTTAATGTAATTAATATTAAGTTAGGACATTACATTATTAAATAAGCTAACATTGGATCCATCAAATATTATATAAGTATATTTAATAGAAACTTCTGTATAATTATTGAAATATAATCATAACCTCACTTATATGTTTCATGTAAACTAATAAATATTTCTCTTGAGGAAGAAATGAAGTTTTTCGGATCCAAATTATATAAATATTTACGGTTGTAAAATGTTGAGTAAATATACAAATTGAGTCTGGAGAGGAAAATCAATAGAGTTTAGTCTGTTAATAAAAGTATAAAGTTTTTATGGAGAAGTTTATTGGGTCTGCAGTTAAACGAGATGTAGTAGTAGGTTATAAAATAATACTTGTTTTAACTCCTGTTGCGTTGTGTATGCAAATTGTTTTTTAAAGGTTTTTGTTTTATTTAACAAATACTGAATGTGGATTAGAAAGTTTTCTAAATTGTAGGCAACGCAAATTGCATAATGGCGGGAAAGAAGTACAGAAAAGGGGATGCTGAGTGGAATTCGGACTCTTGGGATGGATGGTAGACGTAGGGTGAACGTTAGCAGTTGATTGAGGTTAAGTTACATAAAGGGATGTGTGGCAAATCGAAGTGGTCAATTGTTCTTGTAGTTTCAACCATTGATCTTGCACTTCTTTGAAAACTTATCGATCGGTGATGAATGCTCGTGTGTTAACGAAGTAGGGAGCAATGGTCGCTCTCCGATGATATAGTTAAGAGCGGCCTCGGGTTTGACGGCATATCAATTTGCATCCCCTCTGTACAAGGGGAAACAGCGATGGCAAAGAGTTGATTCAGTAACCCTCCGTTTGCTGTGTCGGTATGGATCATGCTTCTGGCAACTATGATGATATGCACAGAAGGTGCGCGTAAACGTTCGCAAAGTGACCACAAACTTTTGAAACTTTACAAACAATTAACTAAGAATATTAGCTGATATTGCGTAATCTTTAAGTAAAACTTTTAAAAGTTCCATGAAAACTTCGCTCTGCAAATTCTAAGCTCTTTGTTAATTTACTTTGTTTGCTTTTGTCAATTATGAACAGTTTGTCGGGATGTCCACGTTCGGATCGCTCCCAGATCCAAGCGCATTCGCAGGAGCTGAAATGCCCGACACCTGGATGCGATGGTTCCGGCCACGTTACCGGAAACTACTCTTCGCACCGGAGTCTCTCCGGCTGCCCCAGAGCCAACAAACCGAAGAGCAAACCCAGGGATGGCCAGGACTCCGAGCCACTTAGGTAATTAAAAAAAACTCCCATCTTCATCTTCTTATCCTAAGGTACTTTAACCGACCAACTTGAGTCAAAATCAACAACAATACATCTACAACCCCGGGGGGTTACTGCAATGTGTGGAAAACTCTAACAAGCTTCAACTTTTTTTCCACGCCTACTCTAGATGCCCGATTCCGGGCTGCGATGGTTCGGGACACGCAACTGGCAAATTTTTGTCACATCGAAGGTAAATTGAATCTACCAAAACCCCCCCACTAAAACAAAGCAAAAAATAATTAGCAAAGCAAACATATAATAAGCATATAATTAAATCAAAACATGCAAACATTTACAATCATCGTCATTACTTGAGCGATGTGTGTGTGTGCATTTCTGTGTGCGTGCATGGCGTTATTTTGAAATAATGTAGCTTGTAGTTCTTAGTCGCAAGTTGCCGATTTAACTTGTTCTTCTATTGTTGTGCAGCGCGTCCGGATGTCCGATTGCGAACAGGAACAAAATGAGGGTGTTAGAAAGTGGCGGCAGCGTTGAGCAGCATAAGGCGGCTGTGGCCGCCGCCACCGCCCTCAAGTTTGAGGGTGTCAACTGTCCGACACCCGGATGTGACGGGACCGGACATATTAACGGATCATTCCTGACACACCGCTCGTTGAGCGGCTGTCCTATCGCCGGACAGACAGTCAAAAAAGCCAAATATTCTGAAGAAATTCCGTTCTACGCGAAGGGATATACAGGTATGTCACATCACCAGACTATCTCAAAATTTGCTTTCTTATTATTTCTGTAGTTTTCTTTATTATTTCACGTTTGTTGGTTTTTTTATTTTTAATTTGTTTAAAACTTATGATTTCCTATTTTATTTATTCTTTTCATTCATTTATTTGTATGTTATATATTTAATATATATACTCAAGGACGCGCATTCTAAAATATTTGTATTTCAGATATAATGTATTATTAGAAACTAATTGTAAACCCACAAAGTTAAAAGTTACTGTGATATGGAGATATACTATATTTTCAAAAAAAAAAAAAGAGATAAAATAGGGCAAATAATATAAGAAAAAAAAAATGATATAATGCAAACGCAAAACTCAAAAAGAAAACTATATGTGTACATACAAATATTCGAAATTGGTTTTTGTCGCTAAACCTACCGACCGGCGAGAAACCTGACGAGAGCAATGAGAGAGAACAGAATAATTGAAAAGTAATTAAACACCAAAGAAGCGAACACACCTGATATGTGTTCCCTTTTGGGACGCCGAGTATTTGGACTAAACGGCGTTTCCTTTGTTCTAGGCATGGACAGTTCCGGGGGTGCAACTACCACCGGTCCAGGCGGAGAAGACCTGATGAGTCTGGAGGCGGAAATATCCGAGTTGCAACGCGAGAATGCACGTGTGGAATCGCAAATGTTGCGCTTGAAATCCGATATTAATGCCATGGAAAACCACCTTAACCAAGGAGAAAAAGTGAGTATCCCCCAACAACAAACCTCCTAATCCCATCCACGATGCACATATGATATTACATGTTAGCTTTTGCTTTTGGAACTTCTGTTTTGAGTTATTTTAGCAATAATGTTCGATTCCTCTGGTTACCTAACTGTCTGGGAACCAAATCGCACACCTAACATATAGTTTCATATTGTTTTCCATCGCAGCGTTTTCCCAACATATTCGGCGAAATGCAATAAAAACACAAACAATTTCTTCGTACTTCAGGAAAACCAAGTGATCTCGCAACGAAACAACAATCTGAACGAGTATTATGAGAGTCTGAGGAATAACGTGATCACGTTGCTCGAACACGTGAGGATACCTGGGGGTGCGACTGGTGGAGGCGGCGTCGGTCCAGTCGGCGCCGTTCCCACCCCCGAGAAGATCGGGCAGGAAAATTTCGACTCTTACCTCACCAAATTACAGACTCTCTGCACCCCAGAAACCTATTGCAACGAGGAGAATAGACCCCTATACGAAACTGTTAAATGTGCGCTGCAAGATTTTACTGTTCTACCCACGCCCATCTAAGCATACAGAAAACTAATAGGAGCAAGTGTCGAAGCCGAATTAGGTTTAGGAAGAAATATTCCGTTTACCAAAAAAAACAAGATGAGGAAACCTAAATTCCAGAAACATCCGTATCCGGGTAACCATGGTGTATGTTTGGTTGCATACATCATGACTACATAAAACATCTATTCTAGGATAACAGCGATCCTTACAATTTGAATTATATAAAAAACAAATAATATTTAATTTTTTTCCTATGTTTATGTTTTATTAGCAGGAAAACGAATTGAATGATTATGATGTATGCAAAGGCAACAATTGTTTTGGATCCGGAACACGCGATAAACCAAAGAGGAAATCCAAAAAAAAAAGAAATATATATTAAAAAACAAACAACTAGATTTTTTAATATAAAATTTGTACGTAATATTAAATTGTGATCAAATGTAAATAAAATAGAATTCCTTTCTAAGGTGGTAAAGGAAGGAATTTGGGATAAGAAAAGTAAGCATTGTATGATGATGATGATGATTCATTACGGAGGAAGATGATAAATAAGTAATTTGTAGATATGTTTAGGTGAAAATGTGTAAATTGTATCTGTATATAGCTCAATTTTATTAATAATCATTGTACATTCTTATACGATCCGATTCGGAAGCAAAAAAAAAAAGAGAACAAAGCAGATTCGTTTGTAAGCAAGGAACAACCCTCCCATCCCCCATCCATCCAATTTGTATATCTTGTACAAAATTAAGTTTATTTTTTACTTAGCTCGTATCCCTTCGTTGTACTATTAATCATGTTTATTTCGATTGTGCTGGGACCGAGAAAAGATTTAAGAAAACCAAGATATTCTTTATTTCGCCTTACGTTTACCCTATGATTTCGTTAATTTCTGATTTAGACCTGTGATTATGTACACCTAGTACTTGTATAGTCTGCTACTTATATTAATATCGATACTAGTGTTGTTTATGTAAAGAAGAAGAAGAAGAAAATCTCAAAATTTGTGCAATTTAAATGTAAAGGCGGAGTGTCTCTCTTTCTCTCACGAAGTGTTCATAACTAAAAAAATAAATTTAAAAAAAAAGCAAATCTTAAGGAATTAAGCGAAATCAGTGTTTTTTCGAAATGAAGATGATCGGTTGCGTTTCATTTGTTTTATTTATTAATGATTTTGTCTTACAAACTATAATTTCTTCGTTATTTATGATAATATATGTACATAATAAGTAAATTATATATATATAAATATGAAAGAAAACAAAAGTTATAGTGTATTATTATTATTATTATTGATGATTATCTTTTGATTTATATTTCTGAAAGTATTATTTGTTTACACATAAAGTATATATGTTAACATACATGTGTTGTTATTATAAATAAATGAATGACCTATAAGTCCACTATTTCATTTTCCACACATTTCTAATCAAAATTTCACCTACAAATGAAATAAAATAAGTAGGCGAATCAAGTGAATTATTTTTTCATAAACAGTTGACGTCGCTCAATTACGAAATAACAAATTTAAGAGATGCAAAAGATTGTTGATTATTTCATTAAAAGGTGGAAAAATCAGCCGATAAGACCGGCCACAAAGCATGTGGCCTACGTGGAAGAAGTGGAAGAGCAGGAAGAATCCGAGGTAAACCTAACAATATTATATAATTATTATATTAACAAAATTTTACAAACCTAGGCTTCATATGCGAAACTGACGTCAGTTCCAGATATAATAGAATGGTACATCTTTCTATACATGGAACCACCTTTCATGTTTGCAATAACCATAGCAAATTTGGTACTGCTTTTTCGGCAAACGCATAAGGTTTTGAAACAACATTCAACTTCAATTAATTCTTATAGTTTATAACTTTTTAATTTCCAGATAGTTTTTCACGGTGAAGATTTTAACAAAACCGTAAAGCTGATGCTGAAAATCTGTTGCTACAGTACCATTTTCATAGAAATATGTTCATCAGTTTTCCATCGCCTGTACAAGAAGATAGGTGCCAGAAGACCTGTGAAACCAAGGAGTTGGA
Source organism: Nicrophorus vespilloides (assembly GCF_001412225.1). Lineage (NCBI taxonomy): Eukaryota > Metazoa > Arthropoda > Insecta > Coleoptera > Silphidae > Nicrophorus > Nicrophorus vespilloides. The sequence goes on from NW_017096892.1 coordinate 21,316, forward strand.
GTAAATAAGATTTATAAGTAAAAAAAAAAAACAAAATAATTAACATTTCCAAAAAAAAAAAACAGCCATCATTGTTATCGATATCATTTGCCAGACGATTTCGATTATTCTCTACGAGAGTCGTCAATATGGAAGTTACGCAATTTACTATTTCGAAATGTTTCGCCTCATCAAACTGATCATAGTTTTTCGTAAGTTTTTTGAGAAAACCGTAACCCTGAGTTATAAAAAAAAATTATAGGATTATTGTCGATAACACCAGGGAAGCATAATATATTTTATAATGTTATGAAATTTGCTTTGGTTATGTGCTATGCAATTCATATAGCTGCTGCTACAGTTCAAATGTTTGATGTAATCCAATTTTAATATCTATCCCTAATAATTATTAAATTTTGTTCTTTTTAAGATTTCTTTAAGAAGCACTCAAGACACTTGGCTGGAGAATTTCGTTTATACCATTATTTCAGAGACACCAAACGAAACCACCAACTACACTTTTCTACTCTTAAACGTTTTAGCAGCCAGCAGCAATTTAGGGTAATTCGATTTAAGTAGTTAGTTTCAAGACTAATGGATTTTTAAAGATTGTATGGCGCTTCTTTGAAGAACGACAGTGAAGCCTTTCTGTTGATTATACTGATGTGGCTTGGTATGTTTCTTTTGGATGGGATATTTCTGGGATCTTGCACATCGATACAGATCGAAACCTATCGCATCAAAGCGACTTTCTATAATAACCTGAAGTTGATAAATAAGACCTTGGTATGACTGTTTAAAAAAAAAGATAAATTTACTAATTTATGGTTATTACAGGAGGATTTCAGAGTACCTAAGAGAATCAAGGTACGCATTAAACGTTACTATATGGTGTTTTGGGCTAAAGAGAACGCAACGTCTTCATCAAAGCTCTTCAGATCATTACCATTATCTATACAATCGAGGATTTTAGTGGATAAATACTGGAACATTCTAACAATGGTACTTCTGAAATGCGTATTTATATTTAAACACAATTGATAATATTGTAGCCTAGCATTTTTCAAAATCTGCATACTGGATTCAAACGAGGTTTGTCCCAATTGGCGCAGACATGTATATATGCGGCAGGAGAAATAATTTTAACTCAACATATGGATAGAGACATGATTATGTTCATTACCAGAGGAACTATACAGATTTTGTCGCCGGAAGATTTAGAAAGCCCTTTGTTAACTTTAGGTGTAGGCACGTGCATAGGAGAGATCAATATCATATGCAACACGAAGAATCCGGTCCAAGTAATCGCTTCCTCTTATTGCGTCATATACAGTATAAGGAAGAAAGACGTGTGGAATGTTGCAGCGAAATTTAGGAAGATGAAGCAATCGCAAATAATGCATTTCAATGCCAAAGTTCAATTTTTAAACTTAATTATATTCAATAAATTTTGAATCTTTCGTTCATTTTAGAGACAACTTGAATGGGCCAAGAACAAGTTCAGAGAGCAATCGTACGTTTAATAACAGAAGTTTAATTTGATTCTTCATTGAATTAACTTATAGGGCAGATAACAAGAAGTATCAGATAAAAAGTAGTAACATCAGGAGTCATAAATTATACAATTTAAGTGATGTATGGTATAGTTCATTATTGGTTGCTTCTTTCGTTTTATTAGTTGTTTTAGGATTTCATTGAGAAAAGTCGTGAAGATGAGGTGTTTTATAGGACTAAATTCCCTTGGGTTTTTCAAGCTTCCTCTGTGTTCTTGGTCTGCTGGAACACCATCATTGTTATAACAGTGATCGTGACTACCATAACTCTTCCGTATTACATCGGTTTTCGGAAGAAGAACGAAACGGATTTCCTTATCAAATTCATCGAGGAGTATATGAAACTGCTTTATATACTTGATGTAATTCTGCAACTGTTTGTCGTAATCGAGGACGAAAATGGTATTGAAATTTTACAGCTCTTGCAAATCGACGTAATTGCTTTCAATTGCAGGACTTCACACGAAAGTTAAAGACATTGTGTCCATCAAAGTGACGCAATTTACATTTATATTGGACGTGTTCGCTGCGATTCCATTTACCGACATGGCCGATTTCATGGGAATCTCGTTCGAGCATGAACTTTTCGAAAGACTTATACCACTACTCACTCTATTGAAATTCCACAAAGTAATAGTTGTTTATTACTTCATATAATTCCAAGATTAAGTTTTTGTTTACGAAGATCATCTGGTTCTTTTCGAAGATTGAAAACACGTTCCAGTTCAATTTGGTGCTGCTCCGTCTGACCAAATACATCACGTACCTACTCTTCGTGGCTTACCTCATGGGCACCGGTTATTACATAAGCGCATGCTACAAGTCTTCGGGCTGCGAACCCAACAGTTGGGTGGTGAAGCTCTTGGAGAAATACCCATATCTATCTTTGCAGTTCGTGTTCTTCAGTTCATCCGTTTCATCTTTACTGATCTTGGTCTTAGCCGGTGGTGGAGTTATTTTTCAAACGTGTTACGCCGATTTAATATTCACTATAATTTATGTGATTTTCGGCATTTTGATGTTCACCTACATTGCCGCAGACTTTGGAGCAACTCTCACCCTGATGGATCAATCACAGTAATCCCTATAATGAAATCCTATACCACTACAAAAGGTAATTTAATGTATTCTAGGAGCAACTTCACAACAAATCTATTAACTATTAAGAAACTGTTGCAAAAATCAATGCACAAGTCTTTGGATACTCAGAACAATTTGAGACGAATCGTGGCTTTCTTATCTTCGCAATGGCAGTTCAGCCGTGGACACACCATCAAATCTCTATTGGTGGATGCACCTCAAGATCTTTACAACGCGCATCAAAGCGCCAAATACAGCGCCGTCTTAAAAGAAATCATACTGTTTCAAGTAAATTGTTATAAAATCTAACGATATAAATATTTAATTGATGGATTTTAGGGCATGGGTGATAAGTTTTACTCAATGCTGGCTACGAAATGTGTGCCTGAGTTCTACGGTATAGATGAGATCTTCGTGTATGGTAATGAAAAATGCACGGATATGTACATAATTGAAAGAGGTTTTTGCGAGTTGATCTCTGGGAAGAATCGTCGCTTGGAAAAAGTCTTAGGACCTGGATCCACGATCTGCATCATGGAATTACTTTTAGGCAAGTCTTAGTAATTATTAGATTCAGTGTTATGAATAAATACATTTTAGGTCTAAACAACCTGTTCTTTGTTAGACCATTGACCAGCTTAATGGTTCTAAAAATTACAGACGAAAGTATATATGATGTCATAAGACATTTTCCAAAATTTGAAACAGATCTGAAGGAATATAAAGAGGAATTTCTTGCTTCTATGGTAAGCAAGTAAATATATTCTAATTATAAATAATAATACATAAGAAGTACAGGCTTCAAGAAGGATTTTCCAAGATCAAATCGTTTGTCTAGTGTCGATGGATAATCAAAACGAAATGCCTTCATTCTTTATATTTCCTAATGATAAAACTGAACCCTTGTATAGGGATTTCATTATGGGATGGGAGCAATGGAACGGACTCAAGTATATCCCATCAAACAACATTATATTTTTCAGTATTTTGAAAATATTTTCTTGAAGGTACATAATGATGCCTTTGACGATTATGCCGGATGGAAAATTCATCATAATCTATGAAATTATCTACAATTTAATATCTTTCTGCCTCATCAACATGTGCTTGACCATAGACGTGTGGTTATATTTGAGTCCGAAATTCTCGCATTTAATATACACCATGCAAGTAATCCAGTTGTTTAATATGTAAGTTAAAAATATAAAAAATTATATAACAATAAATCGAAAATTTACAGCTACGCCCGTTTGCACGTTTGCTACTACAATGAGAACGGAATTCTTGTGACACATCCAAGGATGACAGCTCGGAATTACTTAACTGGAGCATTCTTGACCGATATAGTAGCATCCATTCCGTTAGATCTAATTATTTACACTTTCAGCGATTACAGTAATCAATCAGTGAAATTCAGCGAGTCTGTGTATTCTTTAAACAGATTACTATCATTGTACAGGTTTCCTTTATCACTTTATTACTTCACCAAGGATGAGTTGAAGCCACGTGGTGCTGTAGTGTATGTACTACTTTAATAATTCCAAAACAAATGTTGCCAGTTACGTTTTTAGTACAATTTTGAAATATCTTCCTATTACTATTGTCTTCATGAATGTGTGCGTCGCGATTTTATTGGCTGTATCGACTACGATTACTTCGGATGAAGATAATCAGACAATATTGAAGCCTAGCGAACGCTCTTTTGCTGAGCACATGGCCAATTTATTTTCATGTAAGCATTGCTAGTTTCTCAATGAATTAATTGATTATTTTCAGAGTATTTTCAGTTAATACTGATATGAAGACTACTCCGGGTTATATGTATTTGCTGTTCTTCTTTTGGGTCACCACGATTGTTTCTCAATACGGCCTCAGCGGAATCATGCCTACCCAAGTTTTGGATATGGTACTTTTCACTTTGATCATTATTTCTGGTAAATATTACATTACTTAATTGATATGAATCATCAAATGATTGTTTCAGGATACTTGTTGTTTACTTACATCTTGGTGTTGATTACAAATAGCCAGAAGAAAGTGAATAGCCATCTGATCAAGCATCAGAATCATATGAAGCACGTTATTCGGTTCATGAAAGAGGAGAAAGTGGACAAGAAGCTGCAGGCGTAAATTCCACCTTTCTTTTCGTAAATCACTTGCACTCTCCGATGCTTCCAGCAAGGCCATCGAGTACTTCGAATTCCACTGGCAGCAGAATCACGGCTTGACCACGCAGCATTTACTGAACAAGTGCCACAGGGTGCTGTTCGTTGATTACATGTACGATCAGTACAAGAGCACGTTCTACCAAGTGCCGATCTTCACCAACCTAAACTCGACCTTGTACCGGATGTTCAGCAGACATCTCAGGAGAGCCATCATGCTGCCGGATATAACGTTCATCCGTTTGAACGATATTGTTTATCACATATACATTATTCATACGGGCGAGGTGCGGGTCCTCGATGCTCGAGGAATGGTCAAAGCCATCTTACGCTGCGGATCGTATAAATTACATGCATTCTCCATTCCACATCATTTTTTTATAATTGTACATGTTATAGACTCATTGGTAATTTGGATAATGTCTCTGGAAGAAGAAATATGGTATCGTTTGAATCAATTACTTCAACCGAACTCTTAGAAATACCCACGACCCTCTTCTATTCCATTATGTCATCGTCCGTGTGCACAAATTTACAGAAAAGTATTATATTAGAAAACTTGGTAAATACTTTCACAGCGAAATCTAGGCAATAATCTTTTTTGCAGTCGTATGTTACAGGAAAGAAATTACCTAAAAAGGCAACTAAAACAAAAGAGAAACAAGTGGACACTGTAATATTTAGTAAAAGGTTTTTTTCCACTAATATTTTTTTTTTTAATTTAATTAATTTTTAAATTTTATTTAAAGAGATTTGCTTTTGAAGAAGGTGCTTCTCTCCAAAATATTGAACATGTCCATGATGTTCTGTTCGTATATGTCAATTTGCTTGGTTACTTACGTCTCGACGTATTACAGCGGGATGAATAACAAAACTCACTACTTAATTTACGTCTTCGACTTCTTGCATATTATAATGATAATCTTAAAATTTGTAACACCTTTTTACGATAATAAAGGCCAACTGATCGTGTCTCGCAAGAAGATTAAGAGAAGGTAAGTCTATGAATTTAATTAATTTGTATTGGCAAAGTGTTAAGTAATTTTATACTTTACAGACTTATCCATCATCCTTGGTTCTACTATAACATTGCAGCAATTTTACCCTTCGAGATAATATCTATTCTATTTAATAATCACTTCAGCAACATGCACATCTTCTATCGAGTCGTCGTACTCAACCGATGTTTGCGTTTTGTAAGTGATCTAACTTATCCAGAAAAAATAATAATTTCCATCTGATTTTCTTTTCAGTACAACGTTTATAAATTCTTTAAAGATAACAACGACATTCTTAACTCCGACATGCTCATAATGAAACTCACCTCGATTTTCTTCACTGTAACCTTTGTGCTACATATCCAATCATGTTGCTTGTGCTTCTTCACGTTAAGAGGAACTACGTCATACGCCACCAATAGTTGGGCATATCAAGTCAATGAATGTAAGTTAATCAATCATTTAACAATTAGAAAAACAATATTTGTTTTTTTGTAGTGAATCAAACGCAATTGATTTGTGGCAACAAGTACATCTGTTCGCTGTACTTTGCCACGTCGGTTATGTCCATGAGCGGTTACATGATGTATCCTAGAAACGTGTACGAAGTTTGCACCGTTTTATCATTGATTCTTGTGGATAAGTTCATCATGTCCAGTTCGGTGGCAAGTCTTTCGGCTTGCATTCAGAACTACACGGCAGATTTAGCCTTCTTTGATTTTCGTTTAATGCGACTTAAGGTTCTTAAGACAACTTAAACTTAAACCACTTTATATAAATAATTTCGCAGATGTACGTAATGAAGAGCGGTATTTCTAAACCTTTATTGAAGAGTGTTTTCACGTACACCGATCAACTTTGGGCCAAATCCAGAGGTGTGCAACAACCAGTGCTTTTATCGCAATCTCCGGCTTATTTGCAGGAAGAATTAAAATCTTCCGCCTTCAAGAAACACGTTATTGATGTAATATTGTTTCAATTTTTCAAATATTAATAATTATCTTTAGAATGTTGTTTTTGGTAAATGCCATCCCGATTTCTTGAGGCAACTGATAAAAGTTATGCAGATCGAGACGTTCTTCAAAGATGACATGATCTGTCAGCAGGGCGATATTAACGAAACTATCTACTTCGTTCATCAAGGCACCGTTGATGTTCTATTCTTGACTGAAACTGAAGAGATCAAGGTTGATCAGTTGGAGGAATTGGATTGCTTCGGAATTGTAACGTTTCGTTTATTTAATTGTTATATAATATAATAGTAATTGCTTTATCTTTGAACAGATACAGGGTTTGTTCCCGAAAACTCCTCACACTCATTCCTTCAGGGCCACCACAGTCACCGTTCTTATTACGTTAAAGCTCGGCGACTGGTACATGATGCTTCAATTCTTTCCTGCATCCAAGTTCTATATTTACGATAAGATGTCGGCTATGCATTGATATTTGGTAATAAATAAAGTTTATGTTTTTTTTCTTAAACTAAGACTCGTCTACTTCTTTGGGACATGCGAACCACGTTGGAGGAGACGGCATCGGCGAGTTTTCAGAAACAATGATCCAATCGTTGTCGAATCTCCAGTAATACTTACCCTTAAAGAAATATGTTACACCTAAAAGAAAATTCATTAGTAAAAGAATTGAAAATATTATCTTCATTGTAATACCTTGAAATGTTGTAGCCGTGTCTAAATGAGTCGGCACTCCGCGCCACCTTTCCATGTTCTTTGGATAACCCTCATCCATAGTTTTGCTAGTCTCATTGTACCTCCAGAAAACGTCATTGCTAAAGAAGTAAGTTTTTTCTGCAAAGATACATTGCTAATGATTTTGCCTACAATAATTAATGCTATATTTCAAACCATTCTTAGCCCATTTGAAAACGGCATCAACGCGCTTCAAATCATGCGGTAAACCGTAATGCGCCAAAGACTTTGGACTATCTTCCACGAAAAATGTCCCATCGTAAACCCAATAATGATTACCTGGAATCAATTTTTTAATCAGAATTATATTAACAATTTATAATTAATAATAATTACCAGTGAATAAAATGATTTTCCCGTCTGCTCTCTCGTAAGCTGCGTCTATCATTCGGATATCTTTAGGAAGCTTAGGAAACATCTGATGTAAAGGTATTGGGTACCCTGGTATAATAAAATATGGTTTTCGTAACCTCCAGATGTACTGAAACGCGTTCGTGTGGATTAAAAGTTTATATGAAATTCGATATAATAATAATTACCTCTCCTTTAAATGCGAACAACTCATTTCGGAAATTGGCTATGGCATCGTAATGACCTTCGCAAATGTCCGGAAGACTTGGAGAACTCGTTGGTGGTATGTTGTGTCTGGGATCATGTCTCTTGTGATCATCTACAGATTCCGAATCTCCGTGATAGGAGACTTGAGTGTACCTTTTGGTTGTGTACTCGGTAGGTGCAGTATATCTTCTCGTTGTTGTTCTTGGTGTATACCTTCTTGTAGTTGTTGGTAAATATCTTGATGTTGTAGGTGGTGAGTATCTCGGAGATGATGTATAATAAGTTCTAGTGGTTCGTCTAGGATCATAGGTTGATGGTCTAGTTGTGTATCTTTTTGTTGTGTATCTTGGAGGTGCTGTAGTTACCTCGCGTTCGTAACCTCCATTATTATCGTAATCATCGTCAACTACTTCTGGTTTATTTGGTTCGATATCATTAGTATCATCGCCTTTCAATCTACGTTTTACTAAAGTTAAAATAGTTAACAAAAAGTTTTAATAAATCACATTAATTATAAACTCACTGTACAACTCATACATTCCTAGAATATCATCATAATCAAGATTGGCACTATTCGAATTACCAGTGTAATAAGGAAACATCACAGAACTTGCTACAGGTGAATGAGATAACCCCAAGGAATGACCCAGTTCGTGAACGGCCACCGAAAAGAAGTTAATTCCTGAAACAATTTAATTCTCAACTCAAACTTAATTCAATATGTGTTTACATTTACCATCGTCTTCGTTTGTGCTTGTTGTCCATTTCTCATCATTGTCGAAGTGGATGTCACCTCCAAGTGATTCAAATTCGTAGGGAAAGAACGCATGGGCCAGAACATTTCCAGGTCCATCGAACGGGAATCTTTTCATTACATAATCATTAACAAGTTGCATTCCTTCAAAAAACGAACGACTCACCTATCTCCATGATAACCGCTTCCAAAAGCCACGATAATATCGGCGTCAGGATTCGAAACTTCTCGGAAGTTCAATCTACCATACCTTGCCCAAGTGTCTAAACCTAAAGAAATATACTTAGTCACTTCCTCTTTACTCAATGAACCAGGCCAATTCGCAACACTGAAACAGTATTAATTTAAAAACAAAACAAGAAACGTTTGTGGTTTGACCGTATTAAAATTAATTGTTATTTTAGTCATAACAATTTGCGGTTGAATACTCGAACTCATTACAAAGACTTACAAGAAACTGATGTTGCGCTTAGTCCAACCAGCAGGTCCCAAAATGAACCTTTTCTGCCTATCTTTGTGTCTTATAACATCAGCAACTCCGCATCTTGGAGATACCATTAACTAAATTCAATTATTAAAAAAAAATCAAATAATATACATTTTTTTTTTATTGAGAAATATCAAACCTTTAAAGTATCGTTATCCAATTGGCCAGTTTGTGGAATAGCCCCAAACTTCTGGATATTCTTAATCACGTTCTCCAAACCGCTTTCTGTGAATAACGCTTCGGAGTTTCCGTCCGTTTCTTCGATGTATCCATACTTTCTCATGAACTTGAACTACAATAAATAAGTCTTTACTGGTATTATATGGTATATATTGTAAATACAAACCGCATCTGCTGAAGGTATTCCATTCTTCGCTGAAGGAAAGCATTGGATGGTTGAGATGATCGCGCTGATTATCAGCACAAAACCGCAATTCATGTCGCCCGTGTGTCCTCACTAAAAATCGAAAACGTCTTTCAAAAACAATGCGATATATCCAAATGAGTGAATACATTAGAATTACGCAACAGTCAATAACGATTTTTTTGAACTTACAGTAGCTACAATGTATGTCTCAATCAGAATAAATATGATTTAGATTGATTTTGATACAGCTCAAAGATATTATTCATGAATTAAGTAAATGTTTGCAATTTTTATCAATGATACATAAATAAGTGAGTGTAACTACTTACAATTAGTAATGTACCACCATTTATGGTAAAATGAATGTTGCCTTTTAAATCTAGACACGTTCAGATGCTAACGTTGTTACCACAAGACTAAGTGTGTTCCCAGTTGGGGAGAGATTAAAAAGGTCTTGGGTTTTTTTACATCGTGAAACACTGATTAATTTGTAAGAAATGCGAGTACATTCATGGGCGAGACAAGGAATGGTGTAGTATTATGCGAATCATTCGCACCGTAAAACCGGTTCTTGCAGGGATCCCCAATTCCCGATGACTCAAATTAGAAATCACGACCATTGATTAATTCTTAATTATTACAGATTTTGATTAAGTAATAACTTTACGTCTATTTAGATAACATTCGAATAGTTGTCAATTTTGTCGCGGTGACGTTTTTGTAAAGTTTTTATATATATATTTTTTTATATCATCTTTTGCGATGGAGGAGAATACAGCTTCGGTAACTAATACCGTGGAGAAGAGCTCGGAGAAAGGAAACTTCACCATTCCAGAAGAAGAAGAGGAACAACAACAATTAGAGTTTAATTACGAAGAGGATGAAGACTTCCTGAGGATCATGAGTACTTTAGAAGAAAACACTTCTTACACTACTTACGATTACAGCTCGTACACTTCGGTCTCGACCATGGGGACATCTAATGATTCTCAAGTTATGGAAGATTTAAGGAGATATAAGATTCTGGATGATGAAACCGAGGAGTATTCCACGACGACGGATTCAGATCATCCTTGTGGATGCTTGAACCGACCGGACACGGATATTTTTCCGTCGCATTCGGAGATCCTCTATGATGAACTCATGAACCAGCAACAGTACGAAGGAATGGATGAGAAAGGAGATGATAGCACTGAAACTGTCACGGATTTTACAGATTCGGATGATTCAGATAAAAGCTTAAATCCTCTAGTAGATACATCAAATTAATATATTAGTAAAATTCCTAATTTTGAAATGAAATCCCAGATTCTGCAATGGTCTTTCGGCGTGAACCTCTCCGTGCCAATATTGAATTTAACAGAGGGACACAGAAAGTTGGTTTTCTTAGCAGCATCTCATAAGGGAATCATCTATGATTACAGCAAACACGATATGACCTACGTGAATGGACACGTGAGTTACAGAACATTCAGTTTCAGCTACAATTGAACATTCTCTTTTTTTTATAGGCGAACGCTATTAAATCCTCTTGCGTTGATGAAAGTGGCAGATGGTTGGCCACTTCTGATTATGGACTTAACAATTCTATAATAGTTACGGATATTTTATCTAGGTAAATGCAATTATTTCAAAATTTTTATTACCATTACGATTTGTTATAATAGAAGCACAGTGTTAACTATAACCCAAGAATCTGAAGAATCCAGCGTATTGTTAATGGCTATGAGCTACAACGCCAAATATTTGGTTACAATTACCAAGCAAGAAGGCATCAATATAAACATGTTTCTGTGGTCTTTTGGCGCTGATACTCCAAATGGTAATTCAATTTAAATTAATTCTAACAAAATAATTGTTTTTTTTATGTGATTCAGACACTTATGTATACACTGGGAAGAAGCAGCTTGGAGAGCCAAAGAAGATAGTTTTCCATCCAAACGCTCAAAAATACATTATGATTGCTTTCGAACGACAAATTTTATTCATGAAATGGGTATGAATTCATTAATAATTATTTATTTATTATACTTTTTTCTATTGGTTTTCAGAGCAATTCGAATACAAAGTTTTGTCAACCTGTGATACCGAAAATCAAGAAAACTTTAGGCACAATCACCGACTGCACCCTGGTCTCGGAATGTCACGAATGCTTTGCGTCGACGACTGAAGGTTTCATAGTGATATTCGGAAGTTCATCGTACTCTGAGCAATTCAACGAGCACCGAGTCATCAATACCAAATCGTTCATCAAGGCCATCAAAGTGGCAAAATATGCGATTACAACAATGACCACAGTTGATGGGTATACAAAAGTAATTAATATACAGCAAAATCTTTTGCTAAACAATAAATTTGTTATCAGTATTATCGCATGCACGGATAGCCGAGGAACCATCAGGTTTCTGGATACGGGAATCAAACTGCTCTTCTGGATCAACAACAAGCACATACCAAACATTGAGCAGATCAGCTTCAGTCTCTCAGCCAGAAAATACAAATTCGAAGATCCGTTCGATTTCCAAAACAGTAATATCATTAACATTAATAATTTATTAATGATTTAATTATACTTTTTTAGATATATTTCGCATAGAAAGCTTGAAGGAGTTTATCGAGATGAGTCCGGAGGATAGATCGGATGAGTTCGATGTGCTCTACCTGAACACAGTTCCATCGGAGACTTCGCTGGAACACAAACCGTTTATAACGAGAAACTTTGTGGCTGGTGAGATTTGCATACAATTTAAATTTTTGTTTTTGTATGCAAATTTGCTATTATTTGCAGGATGCGAGAACGGAAATGTATATTACATCGATTATGTCAATAACATCTACAATCCGCTCTTCAATGTCGCCGATTCCGTGGTCTCCGCAATTGATTGTTCTGATGAAAAGTTTAATTAGATCATTCATTTTTATACTGATCAGCAACAATTACTGTTTTCAGCCCATTCTTAATCATCGCGTACAAGAACTGTCGAGTATCCATTTACAATTTCATTACTAAAGAGCTTCTGGTCACTAAGTTTGTGGGAAGAGTACCAGATGAAGAGGAAACATTCGTTCCCACCTACATTAAGTATTCACCGAAATGTGAAATTCCATACTCACCAATAGAAATATTCCTTACACGATAATTGCTTCAGCCTTACATTTGTGCATGGCAACATCTGTTGGTACTATCTGGTTCTTGGATCCTCTACTAAATCCGATCAACGATAAAATGCCAATTAGCGTAACAATCCATACCATAAAGAAGGTCTGCTATTCACCAGATGCCAAATATTTAGCTTTGTTTGTACGTTTAATTTGAGAACAAAGATTTATTTATTTTTATTAAACAACGTAATTGCAGGATACCAATAAAACCGTTTACTTATTGAAACACTCGCATCACAGTTGGGAAGTGATTGGAAAGATCAGATCGCATTACAAACCTTTAACCGATATTATATTCGTGGATACCGATTTGGATCCTCTGAAGCTGTGCACAATTGGCGAAGATCGATATTTAGTTGAATATGACCTTGATAATGGGTAATCAAACTTATTTAATTACTACATTAATCTCCATGAATAATTTCAGTGAAGAGAAAATAGCAATTCAATCCAGATTAAGAATAGAGCAATCCGCTTTACCACTATGTTTCCTGCACTACACCAACAAATGGCACAAGGATTATCTAATGGTTTGCAACAGCCAGGTATTAAATAATCTTAGATTCAATGTAGTATTTAATTGATTTGTTATATTATTATCAGCAAAAGTATAAAATGTTCAATATGGAAAGTAGGATGTGCAGATCGATAGTTTTGGGTCCTGCGAACGGTTGTTACGGCAGTTTACCTTTACTCAAGATAATGGTAATTTGTTATTACCTAATCATCGGTTTATTATGTAATAAATTATTTAAAGAATCTACCTGGATTCATTGGAAGATACATGATTTTCTCCAACAAGAGTTACATAGGTATTCAGAAAATGCCTCCGGATGGGAATCCGTACAGATATATTGGAGTTAAAGGGAATCCGCACGTAAGTTTTAATCATTAATCTAAATTAATTAAAAAAATATAATTTTAGTTACTGGATTTTACAATTAGCGGTGATGGAAATTATATTTTCACTTCAGGCGTTGAAGATACTTCCGTTCTCATGTGGGAAGTGCATAAAGAGTAAATTGAAATTAAATTCTGTACAGTTAATTGTTAATGGTAACATGTATTAGGTGCGTGGATATGCTGCAACGTCTTGGAGGTGTCGAATTGGAACCTTTTTACTGCTTGATCGAAGGCGGAGTTGAAGGATGGTTTTTCAAGGAGATGCAGGATCTTTTCTGTTACATGCAGATCTTACATCAAGGCGATATGTATCACGAGCAGAGATTTGGAGAGAGTTTAGCACTATGCGAATTACCTGATCTTATGAGAGCTTGCGGTTATTACCTCAGCGAATTCCAGGTAATAATCATAATGGTAATCAATCATACCATCTATCATATCTTTATTTTTAAGGTTGATCAAGCTCTGAACGATGTTAAATACAGGAGTTTCGATGAAACCGGACAACTTCGAGATGACATAACTTTCGTTGAGTTCGTCAAGCTGTATATCAACCATAGACCTGCCAACGGGATTACGATGGATGAGCTGCAGACACATTTCGAAGCTTTGAAAGAGCAACCTTCTGAAGTTGATTGTTGGTACGTGAACAGGTCGAGCGATAAAGAAACTCTTGTGAAGAAGCTGTGCGAAAATGGTAAACAAAAAAATTATAATCCAGGTTTTTTTTTAATTTCTAATTATTTTCAACCTAGGTGAAGCTTTTAAAGAAATCACTTTGCATAAGTGCCTTAAAGTTATGGTGCATTCGCATCACAGGTATATGCAGTCAATGGCAGAATCTCATACAGAATTGTTTTCATATTTGCCAGATGTAAGTCTCAATTCCTTAGATTATGATACAAGTACAGAAGTTTAACATAGTTCAATTTATTTTTTTTTTAATATTTTGGTATATTTTTCAATAGTAATTATAATTTTAGATTAAGTACATTTCATAGTTATATAATTGATTCCAGGATATTGACTTTGAGTATTTCACCAAAGAACTCTTGGGGATAATGCAGGATTCTCTTTACGAAGAGATGAGGGAACGAGAACAACAAGAAATACTGGAAAACGATGATTAATTCAAATATAAAACTTTGTAAGAATCATTCATGAAACATTTATTTGTATTAACTACGATATTTTAATAAATTTGAAATTTCTTTGCTTTTGTCAGAGAATGCTCGATGAATATTGGTTGGGTAAGTAGAGTGATGTAATCACATTTTAATTTCTTTGTGTTGTACGCATCAAATTTTACATAATATAAGTACAGTAAATTTATTATTAATAGAAGATACAAACAAGTTGTCATGTCTTATATAATAGATAAGATTAGATTTTCTATGCAATAGTAGTTTTCTACAGTACTAAAAGGAATTAACAACAGTTTAAATGAAAATAAAAAAGTGTCCCGTCTATCGAAATCCCGAGTGTATCAAAATCCCGACGTTCGAAATCTCGGCTGGCTCAAAATCCCGACTATATTGAAATCCCGACTATATCGAAATCCCGACTACCATAATCCAGACAATCAAAATCCCGACTATATCGAAATCCCAACAGTGTCTTTTATTATTATAAATTTCTACAATAACATTTTTTTGGTAGTCGAGATTTCGATATAGTCGGGATTTCAATATAGTCGGGATTTTGATATAGTCGGGATTTTGATTGTCCGGATTATGGTAGTCGGTATTTTGACATAGTCGGGATTTCAAGCGTCGGGATTTTAATACAGCCGGGATTTCGAACGTCGGGATTTCGATAGACGGTCTTTCGGTTGTCGGGCTTGCGATATAGACCTAAAGAAACATATTGAAAAGTTATAAATCTTTTTAAATAAGAAAAAAACGAATATAAATATAATTTTTAATAACTGATTTTCGTAATTGCTTTATGAAAGACTTATAATAATCATGAAAAATTCATAAAAGTAATAAAATTAGGACTGTTGATCTCTTTATACGTGATTAATGTACATTTGGTTGCATAACCTTGTAGATTTCGAAAGTTAATTGGATATTAAGATTTTAAAGATTTGAAAACCTGGCACGATAATTAAATCATAGAATATGTAAATTTAAGATAAATGTATGATCTTATAAATGAGCCAATTGCCACATTTATAGAATTTATCATTTTCTTGTAACAAATCAAACATCTGTGATTACAATTTTTTAATTAAATTTAATAATTATGAAAATTTTGATAATTATATCAATTTTGTATATATACAAATATTATATATGTATAGAAAATTCTAAGTTATACAAATTAATAAAAATAAAATATGAAATTTACTGAAAAACTTTGATTACTTGCAAATTTCACTTCACTTTCATTTGACAAAGTTTTGAACAATAATTGTGTACATTTTACTGTACTTATTAAAGTAAATGCGTTATGTTTTTACTATAGAAAAAAAAGATAATAATAATATTTATAATAGTATTTTCTTGCGGTGATTGTGTTTCGCGAAGCGTATAAATAAATAATTGTCTATTGGTTTATGGTCGATAATGATAAAGAGAAAATACAATTTAATGGTTAATGATCGCGAAGTGGAATGAGAAAGGCGGGTCTCCGATGGTAGTAGCTGTATGGTAGTAGGCCTGCAAAGCCGGTAGGCCGAAGGAGTAGAAGAGGACCACTGCTTTCTCTTTGCGCGCTCCGCATCTAACAGACAAATAAACAACGGACGGGCTTTTCAGTTTCGTGTTTACATGTGTGGTGACCGGTAGTTTGATAGGACTTTACAGTCGGACTTTATTTTTTTTATCCTGATTCCAATAAGGCACGTGTCACCTTATTCTTTACGGCAAGGTAACATTCATTAACACCTTTTTATAAAAATCGAATCAATTTTGTGTTAATTTTTTTACAAATAATTTCATTTTTTAAATAAAACAACATTACTTTAATTGTTACAAATTCAATCCTAATAATTATAATAAAATTCTTAAAAATGGAGATAATTAAAAAAAACTTCAAAAAGTACAGACAAAAATTTTCAATATTAAATTATAATATAATTGAAATTCAGTGGAACTTCGCTTAACGAGTTTAATCTATTCCAAAATTTCCGCATTTTTACTCATATAGTGAAACATATTCAAAAATACAAAAGTTTTAAAAATGATGTATCAGGGACTTCTCTTCTCATCGTTAAGCGAGTCATTTTGCTCGTTAAGCGAGGTTTCACTGTATATCCATTACATTTTGTTTATGGCCACTCCATACTTTACAAGTGGAACAATCAACAATTTAATACTTGTCAGGTAGGAAAAACCTACGGTCAAAGCCCGTACATTTGCATACATTATTAATAACAATACCTCACAGCGTTACGCAATAAACGTTGTCACACCATTGTGATATTTGATTTAAGATAATTAATGTTAATGTATTAATACAGCGCATTCAAAGAGAACAATAAAACTTTAACGCAGACACAAAAAAAAATATAATTTGTTATTATAATACAATTGTTTAATGACAAAATATTTATGTAGGAATTCACTTTCGGCATGAATAAATGCATACAATCATAACGATTCAACGTTTTTAAACTTTGTGAGCAAAAATATACAATAAACTAATTGGTTTTTATTTCAATTTTTTATAATTAATTGTAAATTAAAACAAAAAAAAGTGAAACTTTTGTAATGAATAAAACGAAAATATATGTGATTTTTTGGGCGTTAAATTTAGTTGGAATATTCGTTCACCGTTTGATTCTATGAATAATTCATAATTGTAGGGATATTACTGTAAGTTTTATTCTTCCTTTATAAAGAAGTCAGTTAAAAATATTTAGTTTTTCATTATTTAAAATTAACTTTGATTTCTGTAAGAACATTGATAATTTAATTATTTCATTATAAATAAACCTTTTTTATATTTTGTTACAATTTATACCAGGAAATTAATGAAGTTTGTACGATGTATGGATTTTGTACGAATTCTTTCATATTATAAATACAAACAAAATAGTGTAATAATGCGTTTCAATAATGTACTTTAAATAAGTTAACATCGTGCAGCTTCTTATTGTTACGTAAAAGCCTTCGTTGATCTTTACCATCGCCTCGCCTCGCTCAATAAATACTATTCATTTCAAAGCATTGTCGTGTCCCAGGGTTAAGAAATCCTTGGACACCGACAAATATACATATTAATTATACAATAGATGACAATAAATTGGTCGGCCACGACAGCATATAAAGGTAAAATGATCTTATTTTTACCTTGCTCTGAATAAATAGACCATCATTTACATAAAACGAACAGTAAATTAGTAAATAAAAGAGATTTTATTGCAAAATCAATTATTTGGGAAAGCAGGAGGTAAAATCTCCGAAGAATTACCAAAGTAATGATAATGATTTTAAAAAAAATCTATTGGTTACATAACAAATAAGAGGGTACTTGTCGACCTCCAAATGGAAGTAGTTGAAGAATCTTTGTATTTAAGATATTATTAACAAATAATTTCTACAAAAAATGCAATTTTTGTAATTATCAAATAATTTTCTAAATATTTGAAATAATAGAATTTTTTATAGATTAATCCGTTTCAAAATGTTCGGATTTTTACTCGTTACTCCTGAAATACTCGTAAAGTGAAACATATTCAAAAAACACATAATATGTGATAATATGTGATGTAGCAGACGCGCAATCCGGGATTTCTCTTCTCATCGTCACTCGTTATGCAAAACGTCGCTCGTTAAGCGAATCATTTTTCTTACAATTCATTTTGTTCGTTAAGCGAAACGCTCGTTATGCGAGGTGTTCGTTAAGCGAGGTTCCACTGTACTTTTATTACCTAGTATTTGTATAGTTGGAAACTATTTTTTAAAAGCCTGAAAAGGTTATTTATTATGAGCCACCGTTCACTTCCAACAGCAGAAAAGAACATTAAAAAAAAATAACTTGAACTCGGTTAATATAAATTGTAGTTTATCCAGTGGATTGCAATAGATGATAGAGTGAAAGCCGTTGAAACGCGAAACCTTATTTGAACATTCGCCTCAAAAACGGTCGCATTTTAAGTGCACCACCTTTCCTCGGCCCAAGAGCAACAACCAAGATCTATTAATCGTCCTTTCTGAACGAATTTCACGGATTACATAACGATTTTTCCAGATAAACCCCACCGATTTGTAATAAGCTTTCACCGTTGTACACAAGGAAATGATTGTTAAATACATTTTATTCAATATTTGCTTTTATTTCGATTTTGATTAAATCTATCGCTTGAAGGAAACTTTCCAAATATTCGCGTTTTTTTTTTGCATGTTACATAAACATTTACTCTTTGATTTTTTGCATTTCCTGTTACATATATTTAATCCTTAAACTTATTATTATGTGATTTATATAGACAACATTTTCAAGTTTTTACTTCAACAATATTTATGTGATTTTATCATCAATTAAGAAATAAATTACATAAAACTGTTTACAATGATTCGAACATTCATTAATGTAATTAAATTAAGAAATTTGTTCAATCTGTTCCACAAAAAAATTAAGTAAAATGAAGAAATGTAGTGTAAATTGAAACAGTTGAGCGGAAGAGGCTTTGCCAGAATTTCTCTGAAGGCTAAATTACATAATTCATTTCGCAAGGTTACCGATGTTTGTTTTATATCTAATATTCAATGCATCTATGCAAATATTTTTACATTGACCTTGTGCACCTTGGAATAATAAAAAAAAAGAGATACAAAAGACAAGAGAAAAAAAAATCTGTTTGGTGTTAATGAATGAAATACATTTGTGAAATTGCACAGTTTTAATGGAATAATAATTGTTGCTCATTATGTTTTAATTACAATTTGTTTGCAAGGAAAACAATTAGTAGAATTATTAAATACATAAAAATTTCTCTAAAAAACGTAATTTCTAATGATTTATTTTAATTGATTTCATTATTAAATTAGTATATTTTCCAAAAATTATTAATATATTTGTCTTAAATTCAATTGATTTGAATGTTTCATCATGCATATGATTGTTATTAAGCAGTTTTTTGCAATGATTTTAATTTTGTACAAGCATCAACGTTCCAACTTTTACTCTCCGGTCATTAATTATATAGGAGTGTAGAGGTATGAAAAAAATGAGCAAATAAAGAACAGGAAACTGACATCAAAATTACACGTTCGGAATCATTGATTACCCAATGGATGTGAGGAGAGAATCATGTAGTAGAGAGAGAGAGAGATAACTAAGAAATGAAAAGTGAAGGGCCTACGCGAAGCGAAGAGAGAAACAGAAAAGTTTCGGTTTCCATTTCGTCTCTCCGCATGAAAGTGAAACATAATACGTAATAACGAGCGTTTCCTATTCCCACGGAGCGAAGAGATAACGTTCTTCTCTCTGTATGCAAAACTAATATAACAACAACAACAACAAGAAGAAAAAAAATGTTTAAGCGGTTGATGCAAACTAGTAGCAAAAATTAAACGCGATATGCTCGTATTCTGCTCCAGAGCACAGCCTCATTGTTACGCTTTACCATTGTTATGTCACACGCTGGATGTAGTGTACCTGCACAATTTTCCGCCCACGCACCCACCGGTACGATGCAGCCCAGTAATAACTAGTTTACTGCATATTTATGAGCTCCGGCGGACAGGAAATCGTATATTAAACTCATTGTTTTGTTCTTCTGTTCGCAGGATGCCAGCGGACGAGCTTTATTGGAATCCGATGGAATTGGAAAGCGACGAGTCGGTGCCGTACCCGAAGCAGTACATAGACCCATGGGATTTGGAGAACTACGCTTACATCCGTCAGCATTTGGATTCGGTCGATCTGAATTCATCAGATCCAAGCAGTTTGGGTGAACAGGAGTCTTCAGGGTTGTACCATGTACCGGGGAAGTACGAAGGAAGGCCGAGAGGAAGAGATCATCAGTATTATTCGCCGCAGTACGATTCGCTGATGAGATCTGAGCATGGAACATCCAATTACGCCGCGATCGATGAGCTTACGGTACAAAACGATGCGATGCGTAACAGAAGATCGAGCAGACCGTCGGCCAATCAAAATAGAATTTACTCTCGACATCCCGATGATTACGGTAAGGAAGTTGTCGAAGAACAAATGCTTCTGTTAATTAACAACAACAACAAAAAACATTGGAAAACACAGCTTTACAACAAATTTATTCATTGGAAATGTAATTGGAATCTACTTAACTACGGAATAACATAAATAACTTTAATTAATGATATTGTTACCAACTATTCGAAACTAATTTAAAGTCAATCAAATTCAAATTGGACGCAGTGCGAATTCGACCACATTTCTGGAGTGAAAGTAGTAGTAGCAAAACTATCATTAGAAAACTAACGAATTAGAATATACTTTAATTTACAATATTTTATTTAATTAATCTCAAGATTTTCAAACCTTTATTATTAATTATCATTACGTAACAATAATTATATCAAAAGTTAGTTAGTTTCCTAGTTTAACTAAAAACTTCGTTAATGTATTTTCTCTTTTTCACATTCTCAAAAAAGATCAAATTTTAGTTATTAATTAATTAATAATAAACATAATTTATTGCACAGATGTTGTTATTGACCGCAATCTTTTAGACTTTCAAAGATTTGAAATTAAAATAATTAGATAAAATGTGAAAAAAACGCTCACATTTGACAATCTGTTACATGATAAATACTAATACCACAAATTTATCAGTGCGCTCATTGAAAAGATCACAATTTTGTCTTTAATTTGCACATTCTATGATCTAATTGGAATATGTGGTTATCACGTAATTAAATTTGATAATCTATTACATGATAAATACTAATTCCATAAATCTAGCAGTGAGTTCTTTAAAAAGATCACAATTTTGTCTTTAATTTGCACTTTTTATGATCTAATTGGAATCTGTGGTTATCGAGTAATTAATTAAAACGTGAACACGTAACAAAATCTAAAAATCTTTATAAATCAGTCAATAATTAATATTATATTACAATTGTTTTATCAACAAAACTCTCATTCTTTAAAATCATAAGATATATAATATAAATCTAACAATTTTATGTTTTATGGTGAAACTGAAAAATTAATAAATTTATATTTTTTTAGTTTAATCATATTTATTTCATAAAATGTGAAAAAAAAACGTTCAAATTTGAAAATCTATTACATGATAAATACTAATACCACAAATTTAGAAATGAGCTCATTGAAAAGATCATAATTTTGTTTTAAATTTGCACGATCTATGATCTAATTGGAATCTATGGTTATCGAGTAATTAATTAAAACGTAAACACGTACAAAAAATCGAAAAATCGTCATAAGTCAATCAATAATTAATATTATATTACTATTGTTTTATCAACAAAACGCTCATTCTTTTAGAATCATAAAATATATAATATAAATAAAACAATTTTATGGTTAAACTTCAAAATTCATAAATTTATATTTTTTTTTAGTATTAATAATATTTATTTCATCCTCAAAATATTAATTGATTTTGTTGCATTATTTGATTTAACTGAATCTGAATTTAATAAATGAAAGAAAAAAATAATTTGCATTTGCTATAAGAATATTTCATTAAATTTAAAAAAAAACATAAATCATGTAATAAATTTAAATACTGAACAAGTTTATTTAGTAGTCGAGTTTATAG
Source organism: Nicrophorus vespilloides (assembly GCF_001412225.1). Lineage (NCBI taxonomy): Eukaryota > Metazoa > Arthropoda > Insecta > Coleoptera > Silphidae > Nicrophorus > Nicrophorus vespilloides. Next base: position 43,753 of record NW_017096892.1, read on the forward strand.
GAATTTGATACACGAATTCCGCGTGGTACATTTCATAAATTATTGTACCCAAGATACGTGTGTGATTTATGCGAATGGGTGTTGACTCTGGAGGTGTGCCATGACAAAAAAAAATCGCAAAATCTAGGTGAAAATACTTGGATCTGTTCTCTAACACACTTGGCTCATTCAAGCAAATACATCTACAATCAATTTGTTTCCATTTGAACTTGCTTGCAAAATATATATCAGTTTCTCCAACCTACATAAATATTTTTTATGTTTTTCAATTAATCCATTTCAATTAATCAATGTTTACATTTCATTTACATTTCCATCAATGCATAATAAATCACTCATTTTTAAATGCATTATTCAAACTAATATGAATTCTTTAACAAAAACTTTAAGTGCTTCAAACAGACTCGAAAACTGTGTCTTATCTTTGAACTGGGATACACAATTAATTATACAACGGTTGCGTTTTGATTCTCAGACGTGAGGAGAACGTGCGTTTTTTGGTCTTGCTGGCAGCAATTGAGATTTTATGGAAGCCTTGCCTTACTTTCGCAAGTGCACTAGAAATTAATTATTCCTGTAAATCCATTCCTTTAATCAATAGCAATGCAACACGATTACGACAAGTCTACCGTTCAATAGCCTCACTTAATTGCAGTGGAATTGTTTTCTTTGGATCGGAATTCTCATGCGATTTACCATTGACAGCTTCACAATTGTTCATAGAGAACATATGAAGCAATACATTTAACATGACCAAACGCAGTTTTGTTTTTGTTCTATTTACTTTCCTAATTCAATCAAATTCTGTTTATTAATTTATATATATTAATAAATTGTAAATCTCTAAGTAAAATTAGTGTAATTACTTTTAATCACTAAGTAATTAAAAACAATTTACCGTATGTTTGAAGAAATACAGTAAATTAGATAAATACAAATGGGAATTGTGGTTTTCTCTAAACAACGTAAAAACATTGCAGTGATGGAATTTTATAGAGCGCAATACTTTGTACGTTTATTATCTATAAACAAGCATGTTGAAATATGTTCAGCAAATGTAGAAAACTAAGTGGAAACGATTAAATCGTTAGAAATCTGCGTTTCAGTAATTTTCATTAAATTTCTTATATATTTTTTTTCGTATTTATCCAAGAGTTTAATTATAGTGAGATTCTGATCTTGATTGATTTATACGAGGAAAGAGAAACCCAAGTCTCTCACACGAAGACTAATTTACACCAAAAATGACTCAATTATTGTCTGTATGCACGCAGATTGGATGGAATTTGAATGGGAAAGTGAAGCTGTGCAATTAATGCAGCCACAAAATTAGAAATTGGATTAAGAATAAATGAGACGGCATGACCAAATCCCGGGCTCGTTAAAACGCGCGCATTTCACGCCTCACTTAACGCCTCTAACCGATCTTGTTTCGCGTAACCAATTGATATACACTCTTACGTAACGATTAGCTGGAGCAGTAACTCCATTGTTCGAAAAGTTTTTTTTTTTTGATTAGCGGATTGAATCGGTTAAAGAACATCTCAATCTCATCAGAGGTCCATAACCTTTTACTTTATTTCTTATGATATAATCGTAAAAGAAATTTAATGAAATAACTGTATTTTATACATGTTTTTAAGCTTTGTTTTTTTCTATGATTTTATTAGATTTAGCGGTTATCGAATAATTAAACAAAAAGTGTAAACATATCATTTTCAAATTTGACTGCTTATAACATGAGTAGAGTAAAGATTACAAATTTAGTAATAATTCCATATGAAAGGTCATAGTTTTATCTTTAATTTGAATATTCTACGATCTAGTTGGTTTACGTAGTTATTGAGTAATTAAATAAAACGTTGAGACGTGATAAAACCATGAAAAAATCTAAACTTCAATTATGATTATTTAACAGAAGTTACATCAAAAGATGAACAATAAAAGACTTTTTTAATGTAATAACTAAATACGTATAAAGTTTAATGGTAAAAGAAATTTAATGATATAATTGTATTTTATACAATTTAGAAGCATGCTTTTAAGTTTTGTTTTTGATCTTATTAGATTTATCGGTTATCGAGTAATTAAACAAAAAGTGTAAACATATAATTTTCAAATTTAACTGCTTATAACATGAGTAGAGTAAAGATTACAAATTTGGTACTGGTCCCATATGAAAGGTCATAGTTTTATCTTTAATTTGAATATTCGACGATCTAGTTGGTTTACGTAGTTATTGAGTAATTAAATAAAACGTTGAGACGTGATAAATCATGAAAAAAATCTTAACATCAATTATGATTATTTAACAGAAGTTACATCAAAAGATGAACAATAAAAGACTTTTTTTAATGTAATAACTAAATACGTATAAAGTTTAATCGTAAAAGAAATTTAATGAAATAATTGTATTTTATACAATTTAGAAGCATGCTTTTAAGTTTTGTTTTTGATCTTATTAGATTTAGCGGTTATCGAGTAATTAAACAAAAAGTGTAAATTTATCATATTCAAATTTGACTGCTTATAACATGAGTACAGTAAAGATTACAAATTTGGTACTAATTCCATATGAAAGGTCATAGTTTTATTTTTAATTTGAATATTCCACAATCTAGTTGGTTTACGTAGTTATTGAGTAATTAAATAAAACGTTGAGACGTGATAAATCATGAAAAAAATCTTAACATCAATTATGATTATTTAACAGAAGTTACATCAAAAGATGAACAATAAAAGACTTCTTCTAATGTAATAACAAAATACATATAAAGTTTTATAATTTTTGTGTTAATGACTAAATCATAAGATTTACTAAGGTGTTCAAATAAAAAGTTTAAGAAGTAAATTAAAGTTATCGGGTAATTAAACAAAAAGTGTAAACATATAATTTTCAAATTTGACTGCTTATAACATGAGTAGAGTAAAGATTACAAATTTGGTATTAATTCCATATGAAAGGCCATAGTTTTATCTTTAATTTAATAATTCGACGATTTAGTTGGTTTACGTAGTTATTGAGTAATTAAATAAAACGTTGAGACGTGATAAATCACGAAAAAAATCTTAACATCAATTATAATTATTTAACAGAAGTTACATCAAAAGATGAACAATAAAAGATTTCTTCTAATATAATAACAAAACACGTATAAAGTTTTACAATTTTTGTGTTAATGACTAAATCATAAGGATTACTAAGGTGTTGAAATAAAAAGTTTCAAGAAGTAAATTTAATTGTCATAATATTATTTTTAGCTGCGGTTTTTCTGCGAGAAAGACGAACGTTGAATAAGCAATGCCGTTTTTCTTTAATTCACACAAGACTGGCTACAAAAAAACAGCTAGAAGTGTTAAATATATTTTTTTTATATCAAAAAAAAAAATAAAGACGCGGCCTCCATAATACATGATGATTACATTTCGGAGCAAACTGCTATATAATTGAATTAACCTAGGTGTTTCAATGAATACAAATTATTTGCAAAACGAACAAAAAAGGTCATATATTATGATGATTTTTAGGTGAATTACGTGGATTTACAACTATTTATAAAGTAATCAGTACAATTGGTTTTTTTTTTCGTCTTGTAGGTTAATTTAGTAGTAGTAGCTATTCCACTATTTTCTTTGACTATGAATCTGCTGCTATCCTTAACACTGTCATTGTCCATCGACTTGGATGAAGGTTCATATGCCTCATTCATTTCACTGTTCATCTGTGATGAACAACAATTATGTTTTCTAAAATCAACATTGAAGGCGTTTAATTTTATTAATAAATGATTATTATGTATTATTTCATATTGCATAATGCATTAATCACGTTGCTTTTTTTGGACGTGAATCAAGTTATTGTTTTATTGCAATACTTCGATCCTTAATTTGTATATGGAAAACTATTGCTAATAACAAATTCATAAAGTTTATTATGGTCAAAAAAATTACATAATTAAAAAAGAAACATAATTAATATGAAAAACTTGATCTAATACTAATTTTCAAATAAAACTTGAATTATTTCAATTAATAATAACAACAATTCAATGATGCAATATAAAATGTCGATAAATATTAATAATTAAAAGTTACATAAAGTTTTCAGGAAGAATCAACGATATGAAATGTCGTATAAATAATTGGTTTTATGCAACTGAATTCGCATTCAATATTTTCCGGATTCCACGAGAAGGCTGAGGAAAACAGCGTGTGTAAACCTATGATTTGTGCAATGATCTATGATCTACTATGGCCGTGAATTTTTGGGCGTGAATCAACTTATTGTTTTATTGCAATACTTCGATCCTTAATTTGTATATGGAAAACCTTGTGAAAACTATTGCTAATAACAAATTCATAAAGTTTATTATGGTCAAAAAAATTAGATAATTAAAAAGAAACATAATTAATATGAAAAACTTGATCTAATACAAATTTTCAAATAAAACTTGAATTATTTCAATTAATAATAACAACAATTCCATGATGCAATATAAAATGTCGATAAATATTAATAATTAAAAGTTACATAAAGTTTTCAGGAAGAATGAACGATATGAAATGTCGTATAAATAATTGGTTTTATGCAACTGAATTCGCATTCAATATTTTCCGGATTCCACGAGCAGGCTGAGGAAAACAACGTGTGTAAACCTATGATTTGTGCAATGATCTATGATCTAGTATGGCCGTGAATTTTTGGGCGTGAATCAAGTTATTGTTTTATTGCAATACTTCGATCCTTAATTTCTATATGGAAAACCTTGTGAAAACTATTGCTAATAACAAATTCATAAAGTTTACTATGGTCAAAAAATTACATAATTAAAAAAGAAACATAATTAATATGAAAAAACTTGATCTAATACAAATTTTCAAATAAAACTTGAATTATTTTTATTAATAATAACAACAATTACATGATACAATATAAAATGAAAGAAATCTCGATAAATATTAATAATTAAAAGTTACATAAAGTTTTCAGGAAGAATCAACGATATGAAATGTCGTATAAATAATTGGTTTTATGCAACTAAATTCGCATTCAATATTTTCCGGATTCCACGAGAAGGCTGAGGAAAACAGCGTGTGTAAACCTATGATTTGTGCAATGATCTAGTATGGCCGTGAATTTTTGGACGTGAATCAAGTTATTGTTTTATTGCAATACTTCGATCCTTAATTTGTATATGGAAAACCTTGTGAAAACTATTGCTAATAACAAATTCATAAAGTTTACTATGGTCAAAAAATTACATCATTAAAAAAGAAACATAATTAATATAAAAAACTTGATCTAATACAAATTTTCAAATAAAACTTGAATTATATCAATTAATAATAACAACAATTACATGATGCAATATAAGATGAAAGAAATATCGATAAATATTAATAATTAAAAGTTGCATAAAGTTTTCAGGAAGAATCAACGATATGAAATGTCGTATAAATAATTGGTTTTATGCAACTGAATTCGCATTCAATATTTTCCGGATTCCACGAGAAGGCTGAGGAAAACAACGTGTGTAAACCTATGATTTGTGCAATGATCTATGATCTAGTATGGCCGATTGATTTGAAAATAATTATTTCGCAGCGTTCGTATACAATTACATTATACGTGCATGGAGAGAGGTCTGTACGTATTCGTTGTGTGCAAAGTGCGTGAATCGCCAGCAAATAAGTTAACGTTTCTCCGTGCCGATTAAAGAAGAAGGCGCGTGATGCAAGAACGGATGGTCGACCATATATTTATTATAATAATAGCACACATATTAAGACGTCGAAGAAGAGCAAGAAGGTCGAAACTCCTCCGTTTCTGTTGCAATACCTGCGGATGTTCATTTTCCGAGATTCGCACAACAAACAAAGACCATTTAAAACCATTAATTATCAAAAGCTAATTGCCACGTTTCCTCGCCAATTAATTAATCGACTTTATTAAACAGCAATTAACATTAGCACATGTCACGGTTTTCTGTCAAATCTAGAAGATTTTTTTTTCTAGGTCGTTGCATTATATGCAAATGTTTCTTGTCCAACTTTTTTTTTATGTATTCATTCTTTTCTCAATTTGCATGTGAATCATTTTGCAAGCTCCACCAGTTACGCAATTACAGATATTATAAAAAAGAATATCGCACTTAACGTCACTTTTCTTTTAAAACATTCTGTTTGAAACGAATCAATTCGTTTCCATTATTTATACTTATAAACAACAACTTACAACTCAATTAATTATTAATTAAACAAACTCGTAAATTAATAGAAAATTATTATGAATAAATACTTAACAGTTGATTTTAATTATATAATAAAGACTTTTCGAAAGACAAAATTTGCTTTTTCAATTTGCGTTTACGTAAAAATTAAATAAGCAATTTTATTATCCTTCGCATTTATGATGCAAAACGTTTACCTACTTAAGAAATACGTCTTGTTTATTTTATTTTGTTTTTTTTCATAAGAACTTACCAATTCGTTTAATTCGCAGACCATTGATGACAGCTAACTGGGACACGATTGTGCACAAATTAAAATGCAATGTTAGTATTTCCAGACTAGTTATCATTGTCTTCAGCTTCCTCTAGCCTTTAACGATATCGCATCATATGGTCCTTCGAAATAACAAAAAAAAACTAGAGCAAGTGTTAATCTCATTTTGTAGTGAGTTGTAATTTAAAATAAAAACAAATTTGGAAAGAATTATTTATTATTTTGTTACTAAACTTTAAGTTTTATATTTCATAAACGTAGTTAAATAAAACGTGAAAAAATCAAATGATTGCATAGAAATTATAGAAGATTGAAGACACAGAAACAATGCTACAATTTAAGAATTTCAATGGTAAATCTAATACAAGGTCGAACTGAGAGTCGTGTATCATATTATAGTTCCAAATAAACTGCTTCCAATTACATCAAAACGTAATATCATCAACAAGGCAATTTACCGCAACTTTCTCCGAAGAGGTAAAAATAACATTAAAAAAAAACCGGTATCGAAATAAAAAGTCGTTTTGTCCACCAGCGATTGTTCTCTAATCCAATAAACACATTAATTGCCGGGATTCGTTCCGATGCATTTATTAACTCTTGTGTTTCTCTTTTGTACCATTTACTCCTTTAATGGAAGGAAGGAAACTCAAACGTTGCTTTCACAGTCTTTGATAATTTATATGCAGGACTTTTACTACCTCATTTTCTAAATCAATAGATATTTGAAACGTTAATAAATATTATGCAAACACTTTGCAGCTCGATTGAGTTTAATTAAGTTATGATTAATTACAATTTGTAAAGTTAATAGTGTGAAACGTGCAGCACCAATTATTTCAATTATATTGAAATAAGTCAGTGTTATATCCATATCAACATTGTTGGATAAAATTCCTAGTTATCTTTAGGCTCTCAAGGTTATTCAAGCAGATTTAGGTCATATTCCATAATGGTTAGAGTAATTCAATTAAACTGCAACCTTAATTGAAAATGCATGGTAAAGTTATATCATGAGTCGATTTATGTAATTTTCTTAATATCCTTTAAAAGATTTATAAATACAAACAAAAAAAAGATTAGTTTCAATAAAAAATGCTTAAGTAATTGTTAAATTCATTACTATCACAGCTTGAGGTAACAATTTAATATAGAATGGAAATAAAGCAAAATGTATACACAAAATGTATTTAGAAACGTTCATAATTAACGTGTTTGTCGAATGCACATCGTTTACGCAATTTTACAATAATTACCATTGAAACAAAACAACGAAAATGAAAGACAAAAAAATGTATCCTCGGTTCGTTTTCATGTAATTCGTTTCTCTTTTTTGTCCCGACATTAAGACAATGGCGAATTATAATAATTCCTCCAAAAAAAAAGAAAAAACGTGGAAGTACCTCGTTGACATTAGAAGGTAATGAGTTTATAATTGGAGTTTGCTTTGGTACAAGAAGAAAGTAGGAAAAAGTGTTTTCGTTTATTCTTTTTTTTTTAACGATTAGCATACGAAAGTGAGCATTTCATACTCATTACTTCTCCTTTCCACACTTAAAATTAATCGGTTAAAAACTATTAAAAGTTTATTTAATTATCGTTAAGCAATTTCGTTTCGTTTATGGTGAAATAATAACGTTTTCCTTAAATGAAGCGCGACGATTTCTACAGAAATTTCAGAAGGTTTAACGACTTCTAATGGATCGGTGATTGCTGATTTCGGTTCGCCATTCTTGGGACGGACATTTAACAATAGACACACGTACTTTATTACTGCGTGATTGTATAATGATGGGTGAGAATGAGTGATTTTGTATTCAGTTCGTGTGGACTCGAAACATGGAGATGAAGACGCACTCGTGGTAGTGACTTCACGCGCTGTTGATGGTGCTGAATCCACTTGCTCGCGCGAAATATAACGTGAAAGATATGTGATCTTTCCATCCGGCAGAAATTACAATTCCACCCAGATACAATTTAATGAGAATACCACTAACAACCTTGCATTTATTACCATTTTTTTTATGTACTTATCACAGATTTCATTATCCTTCATCCAATTTTCCTTAGAATTTATAATAAGTCATAAGTCTTTCATATTTATAAGAAAAATGCAACTTACAAAAATCAACTTCATTGAAAAATTCATTTAATTATATTCAAAAATTTCTCTTTTAATTTATGCATAATTAATTCACCTGCATAAATTTCCACGTCTGCTGCACAATTTCCAAACAAAAGATGACCTATTTTATTTTACCAAATATTTTTATTCATTAATGTTAATTACAAGTTTTATTTCTTAATCTTTCTGCTTAGTAATTTAATTGAAAATTCAAATATTATACTTATTATAAATTATAATTAGGAAAATTATGAACTGTTTTTCTCATGAAAAAGAAAACTTTACATTGTCTTGTGTATTTATTTACAAATTTCACTATTTGTCTTTTAGTTTCTCAAACAAAACATGTATGATAGTTTTGAATATTTAATGAGCTACTTGATACTATTCAAATTAATTAATTAATTAATTAATAGAAAGTAGTGTTTATTTATAAGTAATATTCATTAATTGTTTGAAAGAAAAAGTTACAGTCAATAAATCTTAACGAAAAGAAAAAGCATAACTGGTTAGTATTATATTTAAGCAAACAAATGAACACGAGACTAAGCACACATTCACAACTGGTTTCGTAGTGTATACAAACATTTGTACAAAGAGAAATGGAAAAGGATGTTATAAAGAAATGAAATTCTAAGCCTCAGCGTGTAGAATTTCATAAAAGTGAAATGGTCATTGTTGTATGCGAATTGTAAATACGCCGAAGAGGACGTCTTACCATGCGTTCAAATCTCTTTAACACACTTAAATAGTAAACAAACGCTGTCTCGAAGTAGGCGAAAAAAATACAAGATTTCTGATCTACTACCATAGAGAGTGAATACATTAATTAAACTAAACCACATAAATTATTGGTTCAAAATAATGTCGTGGCCGACCAATTTATTGTCATCTATTGTATAATTAATATGTATATTTGTTAGGGCCATGACTTTCCTCTTAATTATTACAAATCATATTTAACGTATCCATCAAATATACAAACGGATACTTGTACGTGATTATTTAGAATAACTTGTGGAATATTCCCAACGACGGTTACACATTAAATCGTTTAGTTGCGTCTATTGCATCACCACTTAACAGCCTTCTGCAGCCCCTAAATATTTGGGTAGGATCATAAAACTTAGATAAAGAAACGCTTGTGTTTTCCACAAGGTCAAACCTTTTCCTCCCACGCAGCCCCTTTTTAAAATGAACACATTTTTGTATTATATAATTTAGTCTTAGTTAGGGGACCGAAGAGAGAAGAAGTCTTAGTTAGGGGAGCGAAGAGAGAAGTGGTCTTACTAACAGAGTCCAACGTAGAACATGGTCTTACTTGGAGAGTCCAAGGAAGAGCACTTACTTCATAAACACTAACTTAAGAGGAGAATGTAACTCTTAGTTAATAATACCTGAGAGCAACTATTGTTTAGTTGACTTCTCAATAAAACTCCGATGTGTATAATAAAGTTAATTAAGAATATTGCATTTAATATTCATAAACCCCTCTAAGACTCCGCAACGACATAACTACGAGATAATCCACGGTGTCCAAGGATTTCTTAACCCTGGGACACGACAATAAAAAGTTTATTAATTTGATTTAGTTATTAATGTTTCTATTTAAATCAGTTAATTGAATTATAAATTGTAATTAAAGATTTATTTAATAGTAGATTTTGAGCATCCCTACGAAATTGGTTTGAAGGAAGAGATTCCAATGCAAATATACGAATCACATAGGCCGAAGCGTTCCAAGAGTGTTTCCAAAAACATCATTGAAGATAAGCAAACCAGGAACAGAAGTCGTAGCTTCTCCAACGTGGATTACGAGTAAGTAAAATAGATTTTAATCAGAAAAAATGGTTTAATCTAAATCTTGCGTAGATATGACCCTTATGCAGTACATCAGCAACCAATTTACCATGGCATGGAAGACATCTACGTGAAGCCAGACTACTACGATTCTACAGGAACATCTCCGATCTACGACGATATTAGAACCCATCGAAAACCCAAGAACTTCAAGCTCAGCAACTACGGCCACCTGGAGATTGATTACTCGTTCAGTTGGAATAACCTGAACAATTACATCTACAACTGAAGTTATCCATGTTAAAGCCTCTAGCTTATCTACGGATTCGGCCATGTAGATAATTGGAATAGAGCGCTTGGAATTAGGAATAAGTGCGATTAGGAGGAGGTTCAGTGAATCCCCCGAAATCTACAGTTTTTATTCGTTTTATTCTTTGTTAAGCCGAGAAAGTATTTATAATTATTTTAGACTGAACATTTTTTCGGATCATCTCCACGTTTACATTATGACACTTATATTGAGATTAGAAGGATACAAATTATACAATATTAATCTAAACTTAAACAAAAAAAAAATCAATTATATAACTTAATCTAATTTCATGTACTCGTTTTTAAATAATTTATTAATCTAAACCTAATATCATTTGTAATTAATTCACATGTAATCTATATAGTTTGCTACAAAGGATCGTAAAATTACTTTAGTATATTTAATAATAAAAGAAACGCAATATAATTTCACTCGTTTTGGTAATTTAAGTTATTCAAGTAATCGGTGTCTTCCAAATTGAATAATTTCCTCCTCTTCTTCACTCCCGATTTTGTGTCGTTTACGCTCATCGTAGACGTAACAGTTGTCACCTGTTTTACCTGAAGTACATTCGATTTGTTGGCTTCGTTGCTCCAAAATCCTTTCGCCCGTTCCAAATCCGCATTTTCATGTTTCAAATTGACTTCATTGTTTAAGTTTATAGTCTCCGTGTTAACCGGAACGTCCACACCTGTCGTATTCCTGAAGTTCATCGAGTATTTCGTGTATTTGGGAACGGTGCCTCTATCAAACAGTTTCTCATTGGCAATCCTCAATTGATTCTCGCTAACCAGTAATTTATCCTCCAAATACTTTATTTTCTATCAAAACAGAAACGTAATTAAATAACTAAACCATCCGACCAGAAATATTAAAGGTGTTACATCGAAATTATTCTTCTCGGCCGAATTAATTCCATCGCTGTAATGCGCTTTGAAAGTCATCATCTGGGTCCTCAAAATATTGTTCGAGTTATTGGCCTCTCTCAGTTTCTTGTTCAAATCCAATAACCTGTTCTGCAGATCGGTTTGCATCTCGTCGAAATTGAACGCAGCCTCCGTTTGGATCCTGCTCAACTCGTTCTCTGCAAAAGATTGATTGATCTTCAAATTGTTTTTTTTTTTTGAAATAATTAAATAAATAATACTGATACCATTTACTTCGTTTTCTCTTTTAAGATTCTCCATCTTACACTCCCAGGATGCAATTTCTATTTGATGATCTTGCTTCAGTTCGTCCAATTCTATCCTGTGCTGCTCCTTCAATTCTTCTACTGCTTTCAAGGAGTTCTCTTGCGCTTTATCAAGCTCAGTCCTTAGCGATGCGCATTCCAATTTCAAATTATTGTAATCATCTAGAATACAAGAGTTATCGCCAATAAATTTCTGCAGTGTATGTAGAATGAACATATTATTATTTTTTTAAGTTATATAGCGAATTTGGAGATATTGAAAAATTGCTTAATTTCGCCAACTTTCAGAATAGTCAATTTGACGTTAAGTTACTATAATTGAAAAAAAAAATAAGAATATCTTTCAGTTTAAAATTACATACCTTAATAATAAACTGATGAAAAATATCCTTCTTAGATCATTAAGAAATACCTTTCAGCGTTATATATAAGTGATTTGTGGAACTTGAAGATTGATTTTCGATATATTGCCTGAACTGCTCTCTCTCCTCGTCCAGTGCAGACTTGTAAAACTTATTTGATTCCGTCAAAGTATCCAAACTGGTCCAAAATCCCTCATGGACTTTGCTTTGTGCATCAAAAAAATCCTTCAACTAAACATAACTGATTAACTACTTCAAGATCAAGCACATAACTTACCTTAGAAAACTCTGCATCATCTGCATCTTCCGAATCCATGGTGAATTAATCAAAGAGAATATTGTTTATCGTCAATAAACAATTGTTAAAAAGTAATGCCAACTTTTGTTTACAATAGAGATATAACAACAAACCAAAAAGCAGGTGCGATAAAATGAAACGAGAAATTCGAAGATAAATTTGAAACGTGTCTTTTTTTTTTAAATTTCAATTTATTGTTGTTCATAAATATTGAAGTCGACTACACTTTCGAAAAATAAATGTCTAGAATATTACAACGTCTTTGTATCACTATATAATATATATATTACGATTCATATAATAATAATCAATCATAGTTACAAGAAGGAAGTCAATAAATGGAGGGAAAAAAGGGATGATGAAGGGGGGGCGAGGGAAGAATTAATAATAATAATAATAACGACAATTAATAATAGCGCCACCTGCGATTCAATATACTTTGCGCATTGCGGTTGATCGCCGCGCAAAATATATATGGATCTAGAGCGGTCCATTATAGTCAATCAAAAATCAATTAAAAGTAGGAAATCAGAGAAAAAATATAACTTATAAAAACAAATAAAATACATTAAAAAACACAGCGCGTCCACAATCCTTAGTCAACCACTGGGTTTTGTTTCTTTTCTTTGTTGTTTTTCTTGTTTTACCTTAGATCGCAAGATAAATTATTATTTTTAAAAAAATATATATGTAGCTACAATTTATGTAAAAGAACAAATAATCATTTAAAACTTTCATTCTCCGCTGGACTTAAGCTACGTCCGTTTCGTTTATAACTTATGTATTTTTTTTTTTCAATATTTCTTTCTTATAACTAGTTAAACTTAACTGTTTATTTTCTTTTCGTTTCGTATTTTTTTTTCTTTTGCATTTTAGCTGAAATTCTACACACGGTTATATGTTTGTCATAAGTTTAAAACAAAATCATATCACAAGCATACTTCATGAAATAGTAGCACGTTTTAGTAACTTTTAATTTAAATTCAGAGATGAGGAGCAATTAACCTTTTCCGTCATGGATCTCACGTAAGCCTCGTGAATTTTAGTTACAAAATCTGAATCGTTTTTCAATAAATAAGTTACAGCTTGCAGCATCTGATTCTTGGTGAGGGGCTCAACAGGTTGCAGACTGCTGCTGCACTCTGGCTCATCGGGCTTCGATGCGCACGAAGCGAACATGATTGGCGCCATCAGAGCTGGTGGCTTTGCAGCTGGGCCTGAATCCATGAGGTTGGTCATCGGGGATGTCACTGGGTCCCTGTCCTCCTTAACCTTCTGCCCGAGGAAAGTGGCCAGTGGTGAACTACTAGTTGGCTTCGGTGAAGACACTCGAATGAAATTCATACCATTCTCTTTGTGGTTCTTCTGTGGTGTTATGGACCTCTGTTGTTTTTCAATGTGCTCGACACTGTGAGCAGGATTATTCATAAGTTTTTGTAAAGTAAATTGGATCTCTGATTCGGGGGTGTGCACTGGTTTGGCAGCTGATTTTGTTCCGGCCTTTGCAAAGAAATCCATCACACTCTGCGAGGTTACATCTGGTGCCCTCGGCGTCGAAAACTGTGGATGGCTCTCTTGCTTAATTGGAGTCTTATTATAATCTTCTTGAGCTCTGCTTAACAAACCGAAGATATCAACACCATCAGCCTTCTTATTTTTATCTATATTCTTCTCCTTCACAGTTTCCATCACTGTCTCTAGGATTAATGTTAGGCTGACACACTCATCGCGATTGTAAAACCATATCCCAAAGATTTTACTCTTTGAGTTCCTGTATAGCAGAAACGGTGCCTGCATCTGATACTCAAACTCCTTCACGATGGGCTCAATCAGATTCTCTGTGTTCAATCGGTTCATCACCATAATACTGTGGTATGGCTCTCCATTTCTACTATACAGAAAGAGAGCGCCTTCCGTGTCCGTCTTCTCCCACTCATTGATTGAAGGGTTGAACTTGTACAAGGCTACATGTGTTGATTTCGCCAGTATTTCTTTAACATATGGATCCACACGTTTTATTGATGTTACACTCATACGCATTTCTACTGGATCGGCCATAGTGTGAACGAATACTTTTTTTCACACCTATTCACAGATCTATACACGACTGAACTCGACGAAAACACGCACGAAATCGTTGGCACATGCACTGCAAAACTTTCTCCAATCAACTTTAATATAACTTCTGTTATAAACTCAAAATATTTTCCTTTTATTAAGTCAAAGCCAGGGAATTCACGTCAAACGGCAAATGAACAACATTACCAACATAAAGAAATTCAACGGATTCTTGTAGAAATTACGCGTTTTCTCTAATTTCCACAATTACCATAATTTACAATTTTTTCCTAACAACAACCCCTTCACTATTATTTACACAAAAATCTACAAGCTTCAAAAATATTACATTTACAATCCAAAACTAAAAATTAATCAATACAACCAAATGCTAAAGAAGTTGCCTACATACTTACACTATTTCGTAACTCTTTTCGAATTCATTTACGCAACATTATTATATAATCTTCTGGCAAAGCAATTTGCGTTCGCTTTAAGAATACATCGTGACCGCTGAAGCGCAGATTACTAATTTGAATCATCCAAATTTAACACGTTGGAAACAAATCTAAATATAAACGAAAATCTATCTGTAATTTATCATTAATTAAATAAATTTCATTTAGGAATTCCATAGTAAATCGTAAATCCCGTTAGCATGCAAAAATGTGTGCTAGTATTCAAGAAGAAAATAATTCTATTAGCGCACCTTCGCTAATATCTAGTTCAAATGTTGGTTTATTACAGTTTTTTTTCTTTGCCTTCATAAAAATCATTGGGAATGTTGCCAATTGGCTCGTGCAAAAATAGAGAAAATAATAATGCATTATGTCTATTATACAATTGCATAACCATTGTATCGTATAGAAATGAAAGGCGTGTGGTTACTTCCAGGAATGTTTTCCTTATAGCTAAAATTATAAATATATTCATAACCAGCCAAAACAAAAATATTGTTAAAATTACATATTATAACTTATTTCCTTACATTTCCATTATTTAATTGCATATTATAAAAATGCATATTATATATTTATAATCACAAGAACAAATTCAATAAATTACTTTTATTTTCATCTGCTAATTATATTCCAGGGAATTCTATTGAATTTTCTCGTAAAGTAAGGATTAGTTTCCTTGATAATCTAGGATTTATGATAATATCTAATTAATTTGTTAATGAATACTAAATATGTTATAAATATTATCTTTATTTTATGATGTGATGCAATTAAAAGCTGTAAAAGGAAATAATTAAATGTAAACATCATAGTTTAAAAAAAAATGCTACACTTTTGTTTGTTTATCTAGTGTGTATGTGTATGTATACAGGATACAGAATGTTAGTCACGTGACTCTGGTAGTTACACCCCAAGTTTGACCCACAATCCGTTCTGTGTCGAGGTCAGGGCTCGTCATCGGGTCGATGGAGGTCTACTCTGCACACTAACAATTCCGAGCTTACGATTACTACAACCACCACCATCATCATCGCCCCCAGTAAAATCTACAAGCGATTCAATTTGGTTAATATCATTTTATTGCCATCACGTTACCCCGTGATTATATTATATAATTCAACGTTGAAATAAGAGCAATGAATAAAATAAACAAATTGAGTACACTGAAACGAATGGTTCATTTATTTCCAACGCTGCGGTTTAATTATTTATTTAAATTACTCAGAAAAAAGAGATTTCTAAAGTTACTCGTTGCTATATTTATTTTAAACATAAAATTACATTGATTAACATATTTTTTTCGTCATTTTTATGTGTCTATTTTACGTTTTGGAAACTTTCTGCTCGCATACATCCATTTATAAATAAGGGTATTTTAGCACGCGTTTTATTTATTTAGTGGAAAGCGACTGAGTTCTGCACAACCTGGGATTTTTAATTACCAACGGTGACCCAATTCCGAACTCCGACCTCCGGTTTTGCTGCCCCCCGGGAAAAACGAATCAAGGATAGAAAAAAAAAAGTAAACAAGAAGCAGCAACAAAAGAAGTTTGAACTTCCGCGATTGGCCACGAAAACCGTAGAGGCGAAGAAGCATTAATCAAGTTTTTATCGGTTTTGGTGGATCGATCAATTATAGTTGCATTTTTGTTTGTTTGTTTGTGTACGTGTAATAACAACGTAAAAGAAAGATGGATGAAAGGTATAGGTTCAGATTGTAATTGATCACGTTTGTGTGTCTTTGCACGTGCGGTTTGATCATCAAGAACGTGGGACGTTTGCCCTTCACGTGGGAGTTGCAAATGACAGTGGGTGTAATAATTATTTATTTTTTTTTGTGTCGCAGGGGTTGATCGATACTGGATGCTGGAACACGTTTCTTCAATGGTATGACGCAAATGCCGCTGCAAACATCTGCGAACTAATTGAAGCCCATTTTCACCCTTTGGGCACGTTCAATCGCACACGCGCATCCATACTTAAAGCTGTAATTAATACCTTTGCATTTCTTCTTCCGTCCACTCCTCGTAATTGCTTTTCACGGAACGAAATGGGAATGGTAAGCTCGGGGAAAATTATGCAATCACGATTATTGGAATTTATGGATTGTCTTGGCTACATGCTGACAGAACATCTCCGAAGTTGATTAATTAAACTTTCGACCGGAAGCTGCAACAATGTTTCCAAGCTGATTAGAGGCAGACGCGTGTTTCCCATACCGATTTAATCCAATCTACATTCCAAAACTTATTAATTATACATGCAACTTATTAATCAAATTTATTACACACACAAAAACTACACTACTCTATTTTTTTTAAATTATAAATCTTTGTATATAACTGATTACAAAAACTCAACGTTTTATATAAAACAAACGCATTCAAACTTGAAAAAAAGAAGAATTAACACTCGAATGAAAACAGTGTTTTCATATTTTAGTGATTTTCTCGGAAACTAGAATAGACTGAATGGATCGAAAAGATGCATAATCATGAGATGTGATTTAATTCATTTGTCTGTAATTCACGTGTTCAAAGTTGAAAAATTGTAAATTAATAACATAAATAAAATACTAATAGACTGTTTATTTATATCAAATATGTATGGAAATTTGGGATTTTATAGTTTGCTTGTTGAGTTTCAATAGAAATACCTGTCCTTTTGCACCTGCTCTTTCGAAGCCTTACAAATTGCATTACACGTTTCTGTGTACGAGTGCGACCTTCGTGTAATAATAAGTAAGGTAAAAATAGATTTCAGTAAAATTAATTATATAAATCAATAAAGGACAAAAAAAAATAAATCCTAGTTTCCTATAGACGAAGGTCGAATGGATTTATGTATTGTAGTTAATAGAATTTTATTAATGGTTGAAATAAATATTTACATTGATTTTCAAATCAAAATTGTTATTATATAAAGAAAACTGTAATAAGATTATTCTAATAATGAGAATAGTTAATAAAAATTATTGAAATTAGGAAAAATGGGAATAATAAATTTGTAATAAAATATATAAGATTTGAAAAAGTTTTATAATCATTTTAGTAATTATAGATATTGAAAAATTCACTGCTGCAAAAATGGCAATATAAATGGCACAGCCTAATCCAGCAAATAGAGCCTTGGTTAAGCAGAAAGTACGGTGACATAACATTTGACCTGAGCCAGGCGCTGTCTGGCCATGGATGCTTTGGCAAGTACCTGCACTTCGTGAAGAAGGTGGATGAAAAGTGCTGGTACTGTGAGGAAGACGATAGCCCTGAGCACACGCTATTTAGGTGGTGCAGATGGGTTGGAAGGAAGCACGAGGCGGAGGCAGAATTGGGAATTCTCCTAGAGCCAGAAAATGTTATCAGTGAAATACTGAAGAGTGCGGAGAGCTGGGATATTGTAGCGGACATATCAGAGGTGATACTAAGCAAAGAAGAAGACAAGCAGAGGCTGCATAGGGTCTACGACAGCGGTTGGGGAACCGGGGTAAATTACCCAAAATGGGATAAAAATGAATTTTTCTAATTTCATC
>NW_017096893.1:0-1176 GCF_001412225.1 Nicrophorus vespilloides
TACATTTTTTTTTAATACTATTTTTGGTTATAATTTTTCGATTATTTTATATATTTTTTTTTTTGGAATATGATAATAAATAAAAGTAATACAGTATTATGGATGATCTTTTTATTAACCCATTTTTGTATAGGAAAATCATTATATTTGGAGATAATTAATTAACTTTCGATTTCACAATAATCTATAGCAACTCATTTATTAAAGTTAGTTAATTTTTTTACCATTTATGAGCTTAAATCAAATCGGTTTATGTATGTATAGATTTATATCCATATGAAGAACATCAACAAAAACTTGTCTATTCATTTTGATTGTTTATTAAAAACATTTTTTATTAGATATTTTTTGTTCATTGTTATTTGAAAATCTATTTACTCTGAAACAAAAAACAATTTCTTTCTTTTGTTTTATTAGCTTGGTAAGTAATCATTGCAACAAAGCTATTCTAATGTTTTATTATTAATATCAAAGATTGTCAAAATAGCGCTGCAAAAATAACATTTGTTTCAAGTTGTTTGTTGAGTGTATAAACAGCTGTGAATTACTTAAGAAGTACAGTTAGATAAATCCTGTTTTTTGCTAAATATTCAAAAAGTAAGTATATTTCCGTTACTAGAATACGCTTCCAAATTTAATTAAAATTCGTGTTATTTTATATATAACATAGTAACAACACATGTTATTACTTTTTTTGTAATGATTTCTATTGTGAGATATTCATTGTTAAACTTAATAAATTAGTAGTTTATTTGCTAATATGTAAAATATAATTCAATTAACAATGTAAAATTGTAGCAACGGTATTTTTTTTAAATTTGAAACACTCGTGTAATATTGGTTGCATACATAATAGCTCAATTAAATTACACCCACTAAAAGTTTTATTATAAATATTATTTATTGTATACAACCATTTGAGATAACTTTTTATTATATTCAAATTACTAATTATGTACAATTATCCGTTTTATATTAGAAGAGTAATCCAAAATAGTTATATTTATAGTTTATTACTTATTCAATTATACCAGTTGTTGGTTTCTGACATTTTTATTATATAATTATTGTTGATAATATGGAATCAAATAAAGAATAATACCTTACTAATTCATATATATCTATATATTATACGTATTAAGACAACTTATATTGAGTTTTTAGAATGGCAACATT
>NW_017096894.1:0-8813 GCF_001412225.1 Nicrophorus vespilloides
AACTATAATAGATAGAATGAAGCCAGTAGATGCATATGAAAGCAGAATGTTTGGGGCTTGTAGAAAGTATTGTTATATTATTGTGGTTTTAGCCATTTAGCTGTAATTCGTATTCAAAATTTAAAAAATGCTCGAAAAAGCAGTGTTTTTACATTTTATTGATTTTCTCGAAAACTATAATACATAGAATGAATCCAAAAGATGCATATGAAAGCTGAATGTTTGGGGAATCCAGCAAATATAGATAAATTCATGTGCTCTTATCCATATTGCTGTAATGCGCGTTCTTGCGCGGGAGGCGTAGTAACATCAAGTTTGGAAACCACTGACTTAAGGCAACTAAACTTAAGATTAATTCTCAACTTTTATAATCAAATATTTCGAGTATTGGTCTATGAATCATTCCTTTTTTGATCTTTTATCAATGCCAAAGCTTCGAGCAATAACTTTTTTTGTTTCTTTATAAAATTAAGATATTTCCAACATTTTTTTTTTGGCTATTTTGAAACGATCTGCATGCAAAGGTTCTGCTTATATCCTGTCGCTGTCCCTCTTTAATTGGCTAGGTGAGAGGATATATCTTTTGCAGCGAAGTTTCGACAATCCAAAGCTACTTTTGTTGCTTTCCAAATCCCCGGAAGTGGCTAAGCTCCGCCGTTTCCTGCAGTAAATATCAGCGATGGGCCCGAGGAATAATTTGCGTCGAGGGCGCTCTATTTATCTGGAAAAATCGTCCTGCAATTACAGCCCTTTTCTCTCTCTCTTTCAACTTACTCACTGGAAGTCGGATTAAAGTAATTCAATTTCTTGGAGTTTAATTAAGTAAATGAGTTCATCGCGGATTTACACACGGTTTTACCACATGCCTGAATGTGTGTTTATGAATGTGTGTGTGTCTGTTTGCAAGAGTGCGGTGTTGGGGGGATTGGTTGGGTCGGATATGCGGGAAATACGAAATGGGGGTTGGGGCGATGCGGATGACGGTGTCGAGGGGAGTGGGGGCGATGGGGCGGTTTCGGTGCGAGCGAGGCTTTAAAAATAAATTATGTATGAACGTTTCGCAGCCATATAATATGCAAAACCGCGATGAATGCCGAGTTGCATAACACGTAATACCGCACATATCGCAGGTGCACCGTCTCTCCGCACTTGTCACCCTTTTTAAACGTCTCTATTACTCACTCAAATTCCGCCACCTCCCGCACAACCGAACGACCGGATGGAACAACCCCGCCTCTCTTTGAAACTAGTTTGCTTTTTGTTCTTTCCTTCCTTCCTCTTTGCTCCAACCGTGGGTGGCGTGGCGTGGCTTTGCGCAACAAACGGGAAGAAAAAAATCACTTTGGGAAATTGACGATTTTTACAAATAAACGCTTCGGTTTGTAAATGACGTGTCAGGACGAGCGAAAAGTTCGTTTTATTTTATACGTGTTAGTATCAGCAAGAAGGATTGTTACATACCTATTACATACATTATTATATTAAAAAATCAATTACATAATGCAAACTTTTGATATATCAACTTTTCGTTTAATTATTTACATAATTGTCTGCAGAAAAGTGACGAAAACAAAGTCAAACAAAGTTTTTTTTTAGAAATTGGAAATTAGCGATAATAATAATGAGCAATTAGATGATTTTTATAAAAGAAAAACGACGTAATTAGTAAAAAAAAGCTTGTTAAAAGTTGTGTGGTAATAATCATTAGAATTTTAATTAACTCAGGTATTAGAACTAATGGTAATAATTGTATTATTTAGTAAAATATTGTTTCTAGTAATTAGCGATAAAGATAATGAGGAATTAGATGACTTTTATAAAAAATATTGACGTAATTAGTAAAATCAGCTTGTTAAAGGTTATAATTACAAGTATAAGTTATTAACTTTTTTTTATTCATTTGTCGTGTCCCAGGGATGGTTTTCTGGACACTGTGGGATATCTTCTTCTGCTGTCTGTTGTGGAGCCTTAGGTTTGGTAAATAATGAATTGAACGAGTTTTACTTTCGGTTTATTATTAAAATATTCTTCAAAGTGTTTGCTTTATTGTGGTTCTTCACCCAGTAGTTGATTCTTTAGCGTTCTTCCTAAGACTAATTACAAATCCTTACTCTACGTATAAAGTTAACTAAGCAAGGGGAGTTTGAGGAGTAAGCACAATTTTTATAAGACTGCTCCTATACGAATTTTGCCAATTCTGCATCTAATTGAAAATATGAGCGATGTTCTTTCAGTAGCTGGTCTCGATGAAGGCTACCTTTATGCTGATGTATATATTTATTATGGCGACTAAGAGATACTATATTAATAATAATAATTGTAATAGTAACGGTTGGACACAACACATTGTAAAAGTCATTTTGTTTTTTTACTAGAATATTTTTGGAGAATGTATAAACACTCTATTAAATTATTCAAAGTTGATTAGTATCTGGCTTGTAGTGACATACGTTTCGAATCGGTTTCGACTCGATGGCAAAAGGAGGGTGGGTCTGTGAAAACAGAAACCGGATGTGCCATTAGTGAGTGCACTTAAACTCGCACAATGGTCACGGGATGAAGTGCAAAAAGCATCAATCATCCGCCCTGCAAATGACACCGTCCGATCAATGGCCCTCGATTTAAGCTCTGCCACAGTTTCGCAATGAAAAATACCATTCGCCTTTAATGTTTTACTAAAATTAAGAGCTCGATCCCACTTGACAAATTGCCAATTTCTTGCAGATTGTATTTTACGATAACAAGAACGTCGGTTATCGTTACAAATACGCAGAACCTACGACGAAGAACAACTATCAGCCGATATTCCACTGGGAGTTTGTTGGTTGGGACGACTGCTCGAACAGGTGCGGAGGTGGCGTGGAGACTTCCGAGGCTAAATGCATCGAGGAGAAGTCCGGACTGGTGTCTGCATCCTTGTGCCAGGCTAGCGAAAGACCAGTAGCGAGAACGAGGAAATGCAACGAGCAAGCTTGCAGGACTAAGTATTTCCGTTTTCTCGAATGCGTTATAAAACAGATGTTCTAAGTGTTTGTTGTTTTGTTGTTGTTCCCGAGATGGAGGATTGGGAAATGGGGTAAGTGCTTGGCGTGCAAGGACCAGTCTGGTATCAGGATAAGAGAGGTGGAGTGCGTGAGGGAAGCGTCAAGAGCTGGTGAAGATGATGTCCTCGTGGAAGATCAGGAATGCAGCGAGAAGAAACCAGGATCCAAGGAGCTGTGCCAAGCGCAAACCGTTTGCGTTGCAAAGAAGAGGGCTGCAGGACTACCGTCCCACATGATGCAACGCGTCTGGTTACAGACTGTTGGAAACGCGCCAGACGCTGATCCCCGGGTATTTTATTAAGGGGCGATAACAAATGGTAATTAAAGCTTTCCTTTTTCAGATACTGCAGCGCGTGGAATCCATTCGGAATCTGAACAAGATGGTTCGAGATGTTCGGGACTACAATGTGAAAAAGCGCTTGTTGAGTTGCGATGCCCCCGTAACCCAGCCGAAGGTCGGAGAGCAACAGCACGGGGATAAGGATAAAGCGAAGCCTAAACTGAACGCGGGATCCGTCGTGAAGGATCACGTCGACCCCGAGGACATCAAAATCATCGAAATCCCGGTCAAGCAATCCTCGTCTGCGATCAATCTAACGGACGCGGCTTACGAGTCGATGGGAGACACGATTCCCGACACCCTCGACATGTCCAAAGAGAAAGTCATCAAAGGCGAAGCTGCCGCGAAAATACTCAACGAACAGCAACACAAAACGCCGGATATCGTTGAGAGCAACTGATGATCATATTCGTCGTTACATAGTTTTTACTATTTTGTCACATTTATTCTTTAGTTCTATTTTTATATTTAAATCAAATAAAAGCTTATGTAAGAAAGAATTAATACATTTGTTATTCAACAATTAATGCATATTGATTAGGAGGTAAGTTGATCATTCTTTGTATTGTATTTATTCGTTAATTCTATTATATCATATTTGTATAAAATTATCTTTTAAAAAAAAACTTGTATGAGGTAGAGTAAATAAAAATGACTTAAATCCTAGATGCGACTCTTGTTGTTCTCGAAGTTTCTCTGCATGGAATCCATAAATTTCAGCGCCTCCTTGTCCTCCAAATCGAAGACGGACTCGTTCGCGTTCTTCGGATGCGGCAGTCCCGGCGGGTAGTTCTTTCCATCGAAATCCGTGTGCACCGTCAGATGCACCTGCGTCACGTCCATCGCATCGATCACATCGAAAAGCTTCTGTTTCGCGAAGCGCATCATATTAAATATTATCAAATTCCCTTACAAATACTTACCGTCACGTTCCTCGATCGACCTTGAATAAGTTTTTATTGGTTAGATGCTGAAAGAACGATATATGCAAATTCTCTTACCTTTTTTAGGATTGCAGGTACAGGACTCTCGCATCCTCGGCTTCGGCGAGATGCAGTAGTCATCCGAGACAAGATCCAACTCTCCTTCGCCGGTTCCAACCGGTATGAAGCATTTTATAATCCTCGTTCGGATGCCGCGAGGACACTTCGAGCATTCCGACCAATCGCCGACGAACCATCTGAAACGTAGAGAGGAGACTTGAAAATTAGTGGGTTTAGAATGAGAGTTGGTGCTCGGACTTTGGGGTGCACGGGGCGAGCTCGCACGGACGTATTTGCGATTTGAGCCTGTGAACATCCGTGCAGTACTTCTCGTCCACTTGTCCAGCTTCCTTCTCCACGCACTTGGGAATTGCCTCCTGCGTCCCGGGACCGCACTCCGTAGAGCATCGGGACCAATCCAGGAAATCCCAGCTAAACACCGGCTTCCGCTTGTGCAATTCTTTTGTCCCGTACGAGTATTTTATTGTCGTATTCTGCAACACCCCAACCTAATACCACAGACAAACACGATACACAACACGATACAATTTGTTAAATTAGTAAATTTGAAAGTTATAATATAGATAAATGAGCCGTTCATTTTGAAAGTGACTTAAGTCCATTTATCTTTAATTTGAAATACTTAAGGTTTTGCGTTTTTACAAAATTAAAAATATACGTAAGATAATCGCATTTAAGGGATTTCATTTTATACATCCTATTAAATAATCGCTATTATTAAGTGTATAATATGACCTTGCTTACCTTAAAAGGACTTAGGTCACTTTCAAAATAAAAATTTGTTTTGTTACAAAAAGTGAAAGAGCTTAAGTCCGTTACATATAGCTTAAAAAATAGAAAAAAAAAACAATTAAATTATATTTTTAGATAATAGAAATAAATTTAGTAACAAGTTATTCGTTAACATTATCAGTATGCGGGAGTGATTTGAAGTAGTTATGGTGGTATATACCGCAATAAGGCCATCATGTGTAGGTATTTTAGTGATGTGATGCTTCTTATACTTTTATATAACGATGGCATTACAATATTCCCAAATTTTTTAGGTCTGCCCCGACGTGGCAATAAATCAAGAATTTTAAATTCTGCGTTCTCATCCATGGTTGTTTTGTATAAAATTTTATATGGTTCATTTCTTAAAAATCGCATCCAGCATATTTGAAGCCAGTTTATTTTTTCTCCGTTCGTATTTTTGGATGCTTGAACTGCTTCTTCCAAGAGTCTTATTAAAGTCTCCTAAGTTCCAAAACATTTCGAAAATACGTTTTCTTTCTGTTTCATTTAAATTTTTCAAGCAGTCTTTTCGGCATTGGCAATTTTCATTTTGAAAAACTTTGGCAGGAATAATTTTCTCCCCGAGATATTCCCGTTGTATCGTATCTTTTCCCTGAATTCCGTTTAATTTTACGAATTTTCTGATGTATCTCTGAATCCTTCTTTGAAGGTGCTGTTTTGTAAATTCTCATTCTCAATTACTTCCTCTGTTGAAGAATGAACTTCTAAAATTCTCCTTCTTTTTTTAAATCTGTTGTATGACTTTAATTCCTCTTCACTTTCAGAATCAATAAATCTTGTTATTTTATCCTTTCCCATGGGTTTAATAATTTCTTTAAATTAAATATTATTTTTTAAATTTCAATTTAATATCAAAACGTAATTTAAATTACCTTCATCACTGCTTTCAACATTTTGGGCCGCACTTTTTGACATCGTCAATAAAAAGTGGACTTAGGTCACTTTCAAAATTAGGATTTTCAGTATTTATATTATTTTGAAAATGTACGTGATATAAAATTTTCAAATGTACTAAGTATATTTCAATACCGATTATTTTTTTTTTGACAGTTCAGCATAAATTATAAATGTCACAAGTGCCAACTTGATAAAAGATGAAAATGGACTTAAGCCACTTTCAAAATAAACGTCTCAAATTAAAAATTATAATGTACTGCTTACATGATATTACTATTTCGAATTGGATTGGAATGGAATATGAGAATTACGATCAATATATGTAGTACATGTGTTCAGGCGATTTCGTATATAATTTTGTTTGGTGTTCGTTGGGAAATTAGGTATTTTGCGGGATTGCGTGGAAGAATAAATTATATTTACCCAAATAGAAATTGGATCCGGCAGCGGTCCGGGAATACTGATGGCCTCCTGTTTTAATCTGATCATTCCGACCCAAGCTTTGGTCCCTTTTACATTAAACGTTCCCAATTCGGTGCTAAATTGAAACAAAATATTTACAACATGCGTTCTATTCGCAACAAAAAAAAAACAACAAGAGAGAGAGATAGGACACAAAAAATTTGGCTCACGGACCCGCCGATGTACACGTCCTTTCCATCCTTGTCCCTGACCTCGATCCTCGACTCGGACGGCAACATCTCCTCGATTTTGATGTTCACCGCGCCCTTCGGAATCTCCGCAAACTTCTCCTCCTCTTAACATATATACGTTATCAGTTTGACACGCGTGAGATCACTTGGATCAGTAGTTTCTAGTCACCTAGTCCGCTGTCGCATTGGAAGAGTCTGGAGTCGCGCGTCACCTTGCAGCTGGTGCCGTCTCCCTTGCAGACTCCGCAACGATCCTCGACGGCGTTCGATTGCAGATCCAGATCGCACGGGATTTCCTTTTTGGCATTGATCAGGATTAGGTGTATCGTTTGTACGTATGTACATATGGTACAGATAGGTAAGGTATGTATCAAAGTTCATACAGCGTGTAGTGTAGATTAGGAGATGGGTAGTCGTACCTTGCACATCCCGTTGATGCATATATCTCTAATGCCGTGATAGCACGTGGTCCCATCTATCACACGAGGACGCAGCGACGCTATGCCACCCTCATCGTTCACGCAGTACAGCCCGCAGGGATTCTCTGCGCGACATACACGAATTGATACAACTATTTTCATCCCTCTACTTACAAGGAAATCTCGCGGATAAAGTTAAATTACCGTCGTGGATCGGATAGCTGCGCCACACGTGCACCTTCCCATCCTCCGGATACACCCAGGAATCGAACTCCGAGCATTGCACGTCCCTGAAAGACGGCTCGTGCAGGTCGCAGGGCTGTCCAATTACACACAAAATTGATACAACCACACAAAGTTTACTTTGAAATGAGGATTATAGAGAAAATAATGTCCAATATAAGAAGAATTTTATAACTTGTCCATCAATATCATAATCTTATAGAAATGCTGACTATAGAAATGAAATCTCTTTGAAAACATAAAAATTAAATAACTTTATAAAAATATTTCTAAAAAAATATATTTTCTAGTTGAAACAGCTGAAGAAGTAATTCAACTAAATGTAGATACAAGCTTGCTTCCATACACAAATGTGCAGACAGTCAAGCGTTTAACAACGCAATATGAAACGACGTCTGCATGTGCAATTATATTTTAATTAGATATGTAGAAAATAATGTATGAATAACAACTTCGCAAATTTGCAAAGGAAAAGCTTCCGTACGCAAATGCAAGTAAATGAAAACTAATTTAATAGTTTTGTCCCTGAGAAACAGATTGAAAAATAAATATTGAATAGCATTATTACTTTTTTGATCTTGCAAATTAATGTAGTAAACTTTGTAATGCGAAGAATAATAATAATATTTTGATACTTGATACTTTTAATTAAAAAATAAATTCATAAGAGTATTAAAGTTATCAAAGTTTTCTTAACAAAACTTCTGCTTTTTTTCGTTTTGTATTTAATTAAGATATTATTTATTTATCAAAGAAATCCGTAATCCTTGATTTGTAAGTTATGTAATTAATTTATATAATTGTCCATTAATATAATAATAATGGATTATTTACTATAAATACTTTGGAAAAAAATATACTTTGTTTGGAAGATGAAGTTAAGAATGTCTAAAGTCCTTTTGTAGTTTTAGAAAGCGTTTTCTGCGTCAGTGATCATTTGAGAGAAGTAGGTTTATTAGTTGTACCTCTCTGCTACAAATCTTGTATCTCATGGATTGGAAAATGTAGTTCATTTGGAAGGTTTGACTGTGCACAAAACCTTTTAATCAAGAGCAGATATTTACGGAAAAAAGAGTAGTTTTAGAAAACGTTTTCTACATCAGTGATCATGTGGGAGAAGTAGGTTTATTAGTTGTACCTCTGTGCTACAAATCTTGTATCTCATGGATTGGAAAATGTAGTTTATTTGGAAGGTTTGGCTGTGCACAAAACCTTTTACGCAGGTATTTACGGAAAATAGAGTAGTTTTAGAAAACGTTTTCTACATCAGTGGTCATGTGGGAGAAGTTAGTTTATTAGTTGTACCTCTCTGCTACAAATATTGTATCTCATGGATTAGAAAATGTAGTTTATTTGGAAGGTTTGGCTGTGCACAAAACCTTTTACGCAGGTATTTACGGAAATAAGAGTAGTTTTAG